>NC_052311.1:15252911-15405948 GCF_016432855.1 Salvelinus namaycush | reverse complement strand
TAGACTGCAGAGCTAGACAGCAGTTAGACAGCAGAGCTAGACTGCAGAGCTAGACAGCAGTTAGACAGCAGAGCTAGACAGCAGAGCTAGACAGCAGAGCTAGACTGCAGAGCTAGACAGCAGTTAGACAGCAGTTAGACAGCAGAGCTAGACTGCAGAGCTAGACAGCCGTTAGACAGCAGAGCTAGACAGCCGTTAGACAGCAGAGCTATACAGCAGTGCTATACAGCAGAGCTAGACAGCAGTTAGACAGCAGAGCTATACAGCAGCTAGACAGCAGAGCTAGACAGCAGAGCTAGACAGCAGAGCTAGACTGCAGAGCTAGACAGCAGAGCTAGACAGCAGAGCTAGACTGCAAAGCTAGACAGCAGCTAGACAGCAGAGCTAGACAGCAGAGCTAGACAGCAGAGCTAGACTGCAGAGCTAGACAGCAGTTAGACAGCAGAGCTAGACAGCAGTTAGACAGCAGAGCTAGACAGCAGTTAGACAGCAGAGCTAGACAGCAGAGCTAGACAGCAGAGCTAGACAGCAGAGCTAGACTGCAGAGCTAGACAGCAGAGCTAGACTGCAGAGCTAGACAGCAGTTAGACAGCAGAGCTAGACAGCAGTTAGACAGCAGAGCTAGACTGCAGAGCTAGACTGCAGTAGACAGCAGAGCTAGACAGCCGTTAGACAGCAGAGCTATAAAGTAGTTAGACAGCAGAGCTAGACAGCAGTTAGACTGCAGAGCTAGACAGCAGTAGACAGCAGAGCTAGACAGCCGTTAGACAGCAGAGCTATACAGCAGTTAGACAGCAGAGCTAGACTGCAGAGCTAGACAGCCGTTAGACAGCAGAGCTAGACAGCCGTTAGACAGCAGAGCTATACAGCAGTGCTATACAGCAGAGCTAGACAGCAGTTAGACAGCAGAGCTATACAGCAGCTAGACAGCAGAGCTAGACAGCAGAGCTAGACAGCAGAGCTAGACTGCAGAGCTAGACAGCAGAGCTAGACAGCAGAGCTAGACTGCAGAGCTAGACAGCAGCTAGACAGCAGAGCTAGACAGCAGAGCTAGACAGCAGAGCTAGACTGCAGAGCTAGACAGCAGAGCTAGACTGCAGAGCTAGACAGCAGTTAGACAGCAGAGCTAGACAGCAGTTAGACAGCAGAGCTAGACTGCAGAGCTAGACAGCAGAGCTAGACAGCAGTTGGACAGCAGTTAAACAGCAGAGCTAGACAGCAGTTAGACTGCAGAGCTATACTGCAGTTAGACAGCAGAGCTAGACAGCAGTTAGACAGCAGTTAAACAGCAGAGCTAGACAGCAGTTAGACAGCAGTTAGACAGCAGAGCTAGACTGCAGAGGTAGACAGCCGTTAGACTGCAGAGCTAGACTGCAGAGCTAGACTGCAGTTAGACCGCAGAGCTAGACAGCAGTTAGACAGCAGTTAGACAGCAGAGCTAGACAGCAGTTAGACTACAGAGCTAGACAGCAGTTAAACAGCAGTTAAACAGCAGAGCTAGACTGCAGAGCTAGACAGCAGAGCTAGACTGCAGAGTTAGACAGCAGATTTAGACTGCAGAGCTAGACAGCAGCTAGACAGCAGAGCTAGACAGCAGTTAGACAGCAGAGCTAGACAGCAGTTAGACAGCAGAGCTAGACAGCAGTTAGACAGCAGTTAGACAGCAGAGCTATACAGCAGTTAGACAGCAGAGCTAGACAGCAGTTAGACAGCAGAGCTAGACAGCAGTTAGACAGCAGAGCTAGACAGCAGTTAGACTGCAGAGCTAGACTGCAGAGCTAGACAGCAGTTAGACAGCAGAGCTAGACAGCCGTTAGACAGCAGACCTAGTCAGCCGTTAGACAGCAGAGCTATACAGCAGTTAGACAGCAGAGCTAGACAGCAGTTAGACAGCAGAACTAGACTGCAGAGCTAGACAGCAGCTAGACAGCAGAGCTAGACAGCAGTTAGACAGCAGAGCTAGACTGCAGAGCTAGACAGCAGTTAGACAGCAGAGCTAGACAGCAGTTAGACAGCAGAGCTAGACTGCAGAGCTAGACAGCAGCTAGACAGCAGAGCTAGACAGCAGAGCTAGACAGCAGAGCTAGACTGCAGAGCTAGACAGCAGAGCTAGACTGCAGAGCTAGACAGCAGTTAGACAGCAGAGCTAGACAGCAGTTAGACAGCAGAGCTAGACTGCAGAGCTAGACAGCAGAGCTAGACAGCAGTTGGACAGCAGTTAAACAGCAGAGCTAGACAGCAGTTAGACTGCAGAGCTATACTGCAGTTAGACAGCAGAGCTAGACAGCAGTTAGACAGCAGTTAAACAGCAGAGCTAGACAGCAGTTAGACAGCAGTTAGACAGCAGAGCTAGACTGCAGAGGTAGACAGCCGTTAGACTGCAGAGCTAGACTGCAGAGCTAGACTGCAGTTAGACCGCAGAGCTAGACAGCAGTTAGACAGCAGTTAGACAGCAGAGCTAGACAGCAGTTAGACTACAGAGCTAGACAGCAGTTAAACAGCAGTTAAACAGCAGAGCTAGACTGCAGAGCTAGACAGCAGAGCTAGACTGCAGAGTTAGACAGCAGATTTAGACTGCAGAGCTAGACAGCAGCTAGACAGCAGAGCTAGACAGCAGTTAGACAGCAGAGCTAGACAGCAGTTAGACAGCAGAGCTAGACAGCAGTTAGACAGCAGTTAGACAGCAGAGCTATACAGCAGTTAGACAGCAGAGCTAGACAGCAGTTAGACAGCAGAGCTAGACAGCAGTTAGACAGCAGAGCTAGACAGCAGTTAGACTGCAGAGCTAGACTGCAGAGCTAGACAGCAGTTAGACAGCAGAGCTAGACAGCCGTTAGACAGCAGACCTAGTCAGCCGTTAGACAGCAGAGCTATACAGCAGTTAGACAGCAGAGCTAGACAGCAGTTAGACAGCAGAACTAGACTGCAGAGCTAGACAGCAGCTAGACAGCAGAGCTAGACAGCAGTTAGACAGCAGAGCTAGACTGCAGAGCTAGACAGCAGTTAGACAGCAGAGCTAGACAGCAGTTAGACAGCAGAGCTAGACTGCAGAGCTAGACAGCAGAGCTAGACTGCAGAGTTAGACAGCAGATTTAGACTGCAGAGCTAGACAGCAGCTAGACAGCAGAGCTAGACAGCAGTTAGACAGCAGAGCTAGACAGCAGTTAGACAGCAGAGCTAGACAGCAGTTAGACAGCAGTTAGACAGCAGAGCTATACAGCAGTTAGACAGCAGAGCTAGACAGCAGTTAGACAGCAGAGCTAGACAGCAGTTAGACAGCAGAGCTAGACAGCAGTTAGACTGCAGAGCTAGACTGCAGAGCTAGACAGCAGTTAGACAGCAGAGCTAGACAGCCGTTAGACAGCAGACCTAGTCAGCCGTTAGACAGCAGAGCTATACAGCAGTTAGACAGCAGAGCTAGACAGCAGTTAGACAGCAGAGCTAGTCTGCAGAGCTAGACAGCCGTTAGACAGCAGTGCTAGACAGCCATTAGACAGCAGAGCTAGACAGCAGTTAGACAGCAGAGCTAGACTGCAGAGCAAGACAGCAGTTAGACAGCAGAGCTAGACAGCAGAGCTATACAGCAGTTAGACAGCAGAGCTAGACAGCAGAGCTAGACAGCAGATCCCACTCCCCACTGGTAAATCAGACTGGAAGGTAAACAAGTGGAGTCAGCCATCCTTCCTCATTTTGTGTAAAGACAACCCACACTTCAATCTTTGTAAACACATAGGTATGAAGAGTGGGGGATTAAACGGGTGGGAAGAGTAGGATGTGACACACACGCACAGACGTGATCGAGTGGATAAGTGGCAGGTTGATCAGGCACGCCTTACAGCCTGCCAGACCCTTCAGTCACACGCACACGCGCACACGCACACACACACACACACACACACACACACACACACACACACACACACACACACACACACACACACACACACACACACACAGCGGGACTCTCCATCTCCATCTAAGAACATCATTAACAGATTTCCCCACCGAAGGCTTTCTGCTACACACTCACAATCTCCCCCTTCATCTCTCCGTCATCTATTTATCTGGTCTGTTTTGCTGGAGAGCCCCTGAGATGGGGCCAAGCAGGAAATACAGTCGATTCTGACCCAAGAGATTCTCCACTTCACAATTAGGTTTGTTTTGGTATGGGATTCCCCAAAGTTTCCACTCAGATATCTCTGTGTGTTGCCTTTAATAATTGCTGCCTATACTCTTAGAAAAAAAGGTTCCAAAAGGGTTCTTCTGCTGTCCCCATAGGCCAACCATTTTTGGTTCAAGGTAGATCCCTTTTTGGTTCCAGGTAGAACTCTTTTGGTTTTCATGTAGAACCCTATGTGTAAAGGGTTCTACATGGAACTCAAAAGGCTTCTACCTGGAACCAAAAAGGTTTCTTCAAAGTGTTCTCCTATGGTGACAGATGAATCAAATCAAATCAAATTTGATTTGTCACATACACATGGTTAGCAGATGTTAATGCGAGTGTAGTGAAAGGCTTGTGCTTCTAGTTCCGACCATGCAGTAATATCTAACAAGTAATCTAACAATTTCACAACTATCTTATACACACAAGTGTAAAGGAATGAATACGAATATGTACATAAAAATATATGAATAAGTGATGGCCGAACGGCATAGGCAAGATGCAGTAGATGGTATAGAGTACAGTATATACATATGAGATGAGTAATGTAGGGTATGTAAACATTATATAAAGTGGCATTGTTTAAAGTGGCTTGTGATACATTTATTACAGAACCCTTTTAGGTTCTAGATAGCATCTTTTTTTCTAAAAGATTAACCTGAACCACATTTCTCACCATTTTAGAATTTCTGCATTTTAGCTGATCAAAACAGTTCCCCACACGTTCTTTGCTGACGTTCTCAAGCTGTGTAGGAGAATATCTATGAGAATGTGCTTCAGGCTAAAAGATAGAGTATCATCATGCCACTCATTTTAACAAACTCTCATCAAGAGCAGGGTCTATTTATGACATTACACTAGCACACACAATGGATTTTAGATAGAGCTACAGCTTCTAGAAATACCATATATTTCTCACTGTAGCGAGATACACTAGTTTACAAAACTTCAGGAACACCTTCCTAAACACCTTCCTAATATTGAGCTGCACACAGGAAACTGTTGCACATGGTGCGCCTGGCACCTACTACCATACCTGGTTCAAAAGCACTTAAATATTTTGTCTTGCCCGTTTACCCTCTGAATGGCACACATACACAATCCATGTCTCAATTGTCTCAAAGCTTAAAAATCCTTCATTAACCTGTCTACTCCCCTTCATCTACAATGATTGAAGTGGATTTCACAGATGACATCAATAAGGGATAATAGCTTTCACCTGGATTCAACTGTTCAGTCGATGTCAAGGAAAGAGCAGGTGTTCCTAAAGTTTTGTACACTCAGTGTAGATGATATCTGATCTGATATAAAGGGTGATGCTGTCTCTATGGAATCACTCAGTGTAGATGATATCTGATCTGATATAATGGGTGATGCTGTCTCTATGGAATCATTCAGTGTAGATGATATCTGATCTGATATAATGGGTGATGCTGTCTCTATGGAATCATTCAGTGTAGATGATATCTGATCTGATATAATGGGTGATGCTGTCTCTATGGAATCACTCAGTGTAGATGATATCTGATCTGATATAATGGGTGATGCTGTCTCTATGGAATCAGGAAAGATCTACATAGTGTAAATTCTATGGCTGAAGGTAAGGGAAGGCCAGTATTCTCGATAAAGAGCCTTCTTTAGAAACAGGAGATTGATTTCCAGTGAATCGGAATCTCTTTTAAAATATTTTCCAAATTTGCTTCTGGCCAATAGAAATTCCTTGCTTTATAATGTACTGTATATTAGCTATATATTCCTATGGGTCTATGCCTGTTTTTGTTATCAAATGATGGTCATTTCTCATCATTATTCTCAAGGCATGCACAAAACAAATGAAGCTTTGAAGTATAAATATATTCTCTCTACATAGTAGCCCGGAAGTGCATCTCCAGAAATGCACTTGTTGTCATAGAGATTAAGAAGACTGTCTGAGTCCCAAATAGCCTATTAGGGTTGTGTTATAGCGTATCAGGGTTGAGTTCATTAGGTACCAAATGGAAGAAAATGGCCTGAAATTGTGAGGGACTATCTGGACTTTCCCATTAAACATTTTTGTTTTCCATTGCGTTTTAAAAGCCATATAGTGACATTGGTCCTGGTCAAAAGTAGTGCACTACATATTGAACATGGTCCCATTTGAGACACCTCTGCTTCAGACAGATTTTCAGGTGTTCTGTTGCTTTTCAAATTCTGACAGTCCTCTAGCCAATTTCCCATTCTCTTTTTAGAAATATTTGGTTCATCGTCACTTGTGGACTGTACTCAAGCACACCGCTCCAACAGAACAAAATGAGTCACATGGTTCATTCTTGTCTTAATGCTGGCAGTATTTTCCTAGTTTATTGTCATAATAAACATCCTTTCCATTGACATCATTATACAAAGAGGGAGAAGTCACCTTCAAACCTCTATGGAACCCACCACAGATATAATCAACAACACACCTACATTGTACATTGTTCACAAATCTAATAGTATTGATAAGAGGATGTATGATTTATTATTTGGCAATGTAAAATCAGAGTAAGATAACATTTGTGTAACTAAGTTTAATTTAAAGGTAACACCTACAGACCCATTGATTTCCCCAGCATGTTATTATGTAATTAAAGTAACTAAACTCTTCTAATGGTCATGATAGATGCAGTATCTAATAGCCTTTCAGGGTTGTGTTCATTAGGTACCAAATGGAAGGAAACAGGCCGAAACTGTGAGGGACTATCTGGACTTTCCAATATACGTTTTCGTTTTCCATTGCGTTTTAAAACATTTTTGGATGTGTGCCTCAATGAATATGGCCCAGGTAGTGAGTGATTAGGAAAAAAGTGTTAGATGCTGTGGCCTGGAAATCTTCTGTCATAATGTTTTGGATTGCCGCAACATTTTCAATGGATTTAATGTTATAATAGAGAGAAGAGAAATCAACTTCTGATGCATTTATGGTATAGTAGTACCTCTACTCCAGTTGGTTGGGCACGAAACCCCTTTTCCTTGGATTGGAAATGAGAGGAGAGGAAAGGAGAGGAGAAGAAAGGAGAGGAAAGGAGAGGAGAGGGAAGGAGAGGAGAGGGAAGGAAAATAAAAGAAAATGAAGTGAAATCCAAGTCATTCTAGCTATCTAAGTATTGGAACCTACCCGATGGAGTCTGATCAGCCCATTGACACCCTCACCTCCTGAGTTATCAGTCAGTGGAGAGAGAGATACAGACACCACCACTGCCACTACCTGTCTTCCACACCTTCTGGGACTCCTCCTCACTTGATTAATGACACAATTGACTTCGTAATTAACACCTGGTCATTGAGTTGCTAAAAAAAGCCAGACGAGACCTGGATAGTCAGAATATTGATTTCCTCTCTCGTCCACGAGCACACGGCCCCCCTGAACCACATACAGTAGTTGATTCCAACCACGACACATGCAGCGGATCTAATTAATAAACTAATTTACATACTTACTGGAGTTACTTTGCATTCATTTCAGTGTGTGTAATATGAGACGTATGCACCCATATTTGCATAAAGTAGTTAGTTAGAACTCTTTTGTATGCAGAGAGGGATCTTGGCACTGTGTGCCCAACGGTGTAGTGTTGATGTAGCTAATTTACATGGCGGGTGATTGTGAATGATTTATAGCAGAATGTTATGGCAACATTTGGACAACTTCACATGCTGCATGTGCCTATATCGATCCATTCAATCAATCAAATCATGACTGTAATCTGTTGTAGGCATGATTGAATGGTTCACTTTATCTGTTCAGAATCCCTTGTCCATAACACATGGAACTTAACTCTATCTAACCTTAACCCCATTTTACCTTAATACCATTTTAGCTTAATTTAATTTTACCTTAATTATATCTTACCTTGAAGGAACACACATAACAGTGATGCATTTTGGACAATCAATGGAGAGTTACAAGATAATATCATAGGAGAAATGGCCAAATTACGATGCTAAAATGTATTCACAAACGTTGAATCTTGCCATTTATCCAAGTACCCATGTCATCCATATATTGTTCAAGTGGGGTTTTGTTGAGATAAACATGTATTTTTCTGGTTGCTAAAAAACTTTCTAAAAGACCCTGCCCACTTGACAAAAACTGGTGCTTCAACATAATTTCAACCCCCTAAAATGATTTTGAATAAACTTGGATTTGCAAAAAGTAATCAACATAAGGGTATTTCATATTTGTCATGCTGTCGCATGTATGGATCAGTGGACTGACTCTCTCTCGGGCCAAATAGCATTCTAGTTTGCTCTGTTTTTTTTTGTTAATTCTTTCCAACATGTCAAGTAATTATCTTTTTGTTTTCTCATGATTTGGTTGTGTCTAATTGTGTTGCTGTCATGGGGCTCTGTGGGGTCTGTTTGTGTTTGTGAACAGAGCCCCAGGACCAGCTTGCTTAGGGGACTCTTCTCCAGATTCGTCTCCCTGTAGGTGAGGACTTTGTTATGGAAGGTTTGGGAATCGCTTCCTTTAAGGTGGTTGTATTTCGCCTAATTCTGCTCTGGATGCATTATTTGGTGTTTTACATTGTACACAGAGAATATTTTTGCAGAATTCCACATGCATTCACAATTTGGAGTTTGTCCCATTTTGTGAATTCTTGTTTGGTGAGCGGACCCCAGACCTCACAACCATAAAGGGCAATGGGTTCTTTAACTGATTCATGTATTTTTAGCCAGATCCTAATTGGTATGTCAAATTGTATGTTCCTTTTGATGGCATAGAAGGCCCTTCTCGCCTTGTCTCTCAGCTCGTTCACAGCTTTGTAGAAGTTACCTGTGGCGCTGATGTTTAGGCCGAGGTATGTATCATTTTTTGTCTGCTCTAGGGCAACAGTGTCTAGATGGAATTTGTATTGGTGGTCCTGGCAACTGGACCTTTTTTGGAACACCATTATTTTAGTTTTACTGAGATTTACTGTCAGGGCCCAGGTCTGACAGAGTCTGTGCAGAAGATCTAGGTGCTGCTGTAGGCCCTACTTGGTTGGGGACAGAAGCACCAGACCATCAGCAAACAGTAGACATTTTACTTCAGATTCTAGTAGGGTCAGGCCAGCTAGTGCCCTCACCAATGCGTTGATATATATGTTGAAGACGGTGGGACTTAAGCTGCATCCCTGTCTCACCCCACGGCCCTGTGGAAAGAAATGAGTGTGTTTTTTTCTTTCCAACTTTAACCGCACACTTGTTTGTGTACATGGATTTTATAATGTTGTATGTTCTTCCCCCAACACCATTTTCCATCAATTTATATAGCAAACCCTCATGTCAAATGAGTCAAAAGATTTTTTGAAATCAACAAAGCATGAGAAGGCTTAGCCATTGTTTTGGTTTGTTTGTCTGACTGTCGTAACTGTAATTTGGTAAAATGCCAATTTGATATTTGCTCAGAACATTATTTTCACTGAAGAAATGATTGAGTCTGCTGTTAATGATAATGCAGAGGATTTTCCCAAGGTTGCTGTTGACACATATCCCACCGTAGTTATTGGAGCCTAATTTGTCTCCAATTTTGTGGATTGGGGTGATCAGTCCTTGGTTCCAAATATTGGGGAGATGCCAGTGCCAAGGATGATGTTAAAGAGTTTTAGTATAGCCAATTGGAATTTGTGATGTGTATATTTTATCATTTAATTGAGGATACCATCAACACCACAGGCCTTTTTGGGTTGGAGGGTTTGTATTTTGTCCTGTAGTTCATTCAATGTAATTGGAGAATATAGTGGGTTCTGGTAGTCTTTAATAGTTGATCATAAGATTTGTATTTGATCACGTATATGTTTTTGCTGCTTGTGCTTTGTTATAGGGCCAAAAATATGGGGAAAGTGGTTTACCCATACATCTTGTGATGTTGTTTGTTTCAGTGTTTTCCAGTTTTCCCAGAAGTGGTTAGAGTCTATGGATTCTTCAATTACATTGAGCTGATTTCTGAAGTTCTGTTCCTTCTTTTTCAGTAGTGTATTTCTGTATTGTTTTAGTGATTCACCATAGTGAAGGCATAGGCTCAGGCTTTCTGGGTCTCTATGTTTTGGTTAGATAGACTTCTCAATTTCTCTCTTAGGTTTTTGCATTCTTCATCAAACCATTTGTCATTGTTATTCATTTTTGGTTTTCTATTTGAAATGTTCAGATTTGATAGGAAGCGGAGAGGTCAAACATACTGTTTAGGTTTTCTAATGCCAAGTTTACACCTTCACTATTACAGTGGCACGTTTTGTCCGGGAAGTTGTCTAAAAGGGATTGAATTTGTTGTTACCCAATTGTTTATTGGTAGGTGTCCACACTACTTTTTTCCCATCTATAGCATTTCTTAATATTATTCAGTTCCGTTGGCTTTGATGCCTCATGATTGAGTATTAATCTGTTCAAGTAGACTGTGCTTTTGCTGTGATCTGATAAGGGTGTCAGTGGGCTGACTGTGAACGCTCTGAGAGACTCTGGGTTGAGGACAGTGATAAGTAGTCTACAGTACTACTGCCAAGAGATAAGCTATAAGTGTACCTACCATAGGAGTCCCCTTGAAGCCTACCATTGACATTGTACATACCCAGTATGCAACAGAGCTGCAGGAGTTGTGACCCGTTTTTGTTGGTTATGTTGTCGTAGTTGTGCCTAGGGGGGCATATGGGGGTGGTAATGCTGTCACCTCCTGGTAGGTGTTTGTCCTCCTGTGTGCTGAGGGTGTCAGGTTCTTGTCCAGTTCTGGCATTTAGGTTGCCACAGACCAGTACATTTCCCTGGGCCTGGAAATGATGGAGAAGGATGGAGAAGTTGTCTTCATTAAAGTATGGGGATTCTGGTGGGGCGATATAGGTAGCACACAGGAGGACATTTTTCTATGTTGGGATCATTTCCTTTTGAATTTCTAGCCAAATGTAAAATGTTCCTGTTTTGATTAATTTAATAGAGTGAGTTAGGTCTGCTCTACACCAAATTAGCATACCCCCTAAGTCTCTTCCCTGCTTCACACCTGGTAGTTTGGTGAATGGGACTACCAGCTCTCTGTAACCTAGAGGGCAACCAGTGGGTCCATCTACTCTATACCATGTTTCTTGTAGAACGACAATGTCTGTATTTCTGATTTCTTTGGTGAAGTCCAGGTTCCTGCTCTTTCGGCCAAAGGCCTTGGATATTCCAGAATGAGATTGTGAAGGCTTTGTGTTCCATAAAGTGTCCAATGTTGTTAGTCGTGTGGTTTGGCCTCAGACCAGTAAGTGTGAGCAGAGCCTGCTGAGCATCTGGTACATGCCATTGGCTTCGGCTAGTGTAAGAGCGGGGGTTGGGCCTGTTTGCCTGCTCACGGCCTGGGCGCCTCTCTCTCTCTCTCTCGTAAAACAGGGGGCAGGAACGGACTATTGGGATTCTGCTAATGGAGTCCTGCATGTTAAATGTTCTCCCAATGAGAGAGTGATAAAGGGATCTGAAGTACTGTAGACTGATGTTCAAAACTACTTGACATCACATTTCAGTGGGGAATAAAGACAGCATATATACCAACATGTTTACTCTGTCTGTATTAGGCCCAGACATAGGCTGTCCAGCATTTATTTGTTTTAATTTACCTTCATTTATTGGCCAAAACTGGGCCAATAGTGCACTGCCCTATGGAACTCACAATCACAGCCAGATGTGACACAGCCTGGATTTGAACCAGGTACTGTAGTGATGCCTCTTCCACTGAGATGCAGTGCCTTAGACCGCTGCACCACTCAGGAGCCCATTACATACTTTTGAATCCACCACTAACTGTTTCAATCTGTTTTCACTAGCATTGCTTGTGGAATATTGCTGAACTGAAAAACTATTTGGATGACAACAAGTTAATACAAAAATGTGAACTATTCCATTGGATGCGTCTCAATCCACCACATCAGCCGATGTCGCTCTTCCGCACAGAGCTAGAGTGGTGTTTGTCAGAGAGATTCCGAGAATTGGTCTTCTCACAAAATCGTCTGTAGCATCAGAACAGTTTCGACTACACACTAATATGACCCCTCTGTGGAAAGATGAGCCTGTCACGAACACATACATGTCGGTTTGCTCTAGGATGCCCACAGTCCTCACAAGACTCATCAGATGGTCCCCCGGTACTAGTTGAAAAAATGAATGGAAGTACTGTTCAGTGCAAAAAATAATGGGTTAAATAGATGTTTTAAAAAAGTATAAAATAAACATAAAATATTTCATGATCTTTCTTATATCTCTCAGATACAGAACAGACCCTTCAGAACAAACTTCCTTTAGATTTTTTTTGGGGGGGACTATCTGTTGTTCCATGTAGTGAATATGTTATTCATTGCGTTTGTATGGGCTAATAGCAGTAAGGCCAAAACATTGTTTTCATCATAGTTAGAACATAAAGCAGATTATAATTTCACTAATTCCATCTAGTTTTAAAATGTTACCACTCAGTGTGTCATTGAGTGCAGAAAATCACCCTTGGTATCTCGGTCATTGAGGAAGGACAGCCTAAAAGAGGAGCGTTCAATAAGAGAAAAGTTCTGTATCAGCTGAGATTGTGAGTAAAAAGGTACCGAACATTAATAAAAGATATCTGGGTAGCCTTAGACACATTCGTCATTGATCTCACACAAAGCCCTGAGCACAAAAAACCTTCAAATCAGACATTAACTTTTGAGCGTAGCAGTACACGCTGCTATGCAACCACAAGCCGTGATTCAAGCTCATTTAACTGCGGAAAAACATCCTATTTCAAATGGATGCAAAAAGACATGGGGGAAAAGCTTTTGATATTAAAAACCGGGAACCCTTCTAAGTTGTGGAAGAATGAGCAAAAATAAAGAAAGAACCGAATAATTAAAACATCCCGAAACATGTCTGACTTTAATGTATTCCCTCTGCTTTGCCGGGAGATTTCAGACCCAAAGTATACTAAAGTAAGATACTAAATAAATGATCAAATATTCAGACAACTGACGTTTGCTTTTCCCTTGTTGGTTAATTGATTCCAAGGAGGGAGAGAAAAGGGACAGTGGTCGAGGTTCTGAGAAAAGGGCATTCTAATGAATCGACTTCCAAGTATCTAATACCAAACCCTCCAAGAATTCAATACTTTTCCCCCAGTGTCTGACGCACTAGCCTCCTGAAGGCTCTTGCTTGACACACGTGTGGTTCTTGACTTGACAGACAGGTCCAAAAAGCTCCCGGAGACAATTATCCACAGCCTTTGTTTATGACTTTATCACAGGGAAACCAGAGGAGACAAGATCTGACAAGAGAGCAAGGCATTCTGGATGAAAATAGACCATCGGTGAAAAGGTGGACTACTTCCTGTACCTATCGAAAGTTGACGGCTAGGCTAGCCTTGACTCTGTCCAATAATACAGTACTAGGATCATCACAGGGTAATCCAACTGGGAAAATCCTTCCAATAACAATCCACTGTATGCATCACTCAGGGAATCGAAATCACAACCTTTGCATTGCTAGTGCAACACTCTTACCAACTGAGTCACACAGAATCACAATTAATGAGGAGCAGGCAACTGGTCTCTCCAAGCTGGGTTTCTAGAGAAACTATAGAGACATTAAAAAGACTGTAAAAACAGCACAATATCCAGATATACCCCAAACACAATCCTAAATGCTCCCCATTCCCCTTCCCATGGGCTGGCAGCCTCAAAAGGTGCCATGGTGCCTCTCTGTTGCTTGATCCAGAGGGCCACGGTCCAAGATCTCCATTGAGCAATGAGCCAAGACACTGGGGGACCGGATGACAGCTGCCCCCCTGGTCAATCCATCACACTGTACGACCTGCATTCCAATAGGGCTGGTCAATGAGCCTCATTCACCATCTGACATGGACATCTATATCTGTATACATGGCCTTCTATATCTGCATACATGGCCTTCTATATCTGTATACATGGCCTTCTATATCTGTATACATGGCCTTCTATATCGGTATACATGGACTTCTATATCTGTATACATGGCCTTCTATATCTGTATTCATAGCCTTCTATATCTGTATACATGGCCTTCTATATCTGCATACATGGCCTTCTATATCTGTATACATGGCCTTCTATATCTGTATACATGGCCTTCTATATCTGTATACATCAAATCAAATCAAATCAAATGTATTTATATAGCCTTTCGTACATCAGCTGATATCTCAATGTGCTGTACAGAAACCCAGCCTAAAACCCCAAACAGCAAGCAATGCAGGTGTAGAAGCACGGTGGCTAGGAAAAACTCCCTAGAAAGGCCAAAACCTAGGAAGAAACCTAGAAAGGAACCAGGCTATGAGGGGTGGCCAGTCCTCTTCTGGCTGTGCCGTGTGGAGATTATAACAGAACATGGCCAAGATGTTCAAATGTTCATAAATGACCAGCATGGTCAAATAATAATAATCATAGTCGTTGTCGAGGGTGCAGCACCTCAGGAGTAAATGTCAGTTGGCTTTTCATAGCCGATCATTAAGAGTATCTCTACCGCTCCTGCGGTCTCTAGAGAGTTGAAAACAGCAGGTTTGGGACAGGTAGCACGTCCGGTGAACAGGTCAGGGTTCCATACCCGCAGGCAGAACAGTGGAAACTGGAGCAGCAGCACGGCCAGGTGGACTGAGGACAGCAAGGAGTCATCATGTCAGGTCGTCCTGAGGCATGGTCCTAGGGCTCAGGTCCTCCGAGAGAGAGAAAGAAAGTGAGAAAGAGAGAATTAGAGAGAGCATAGCCTTCTATATCTGCATACATGGCCTTCTATATCTGTATACATGGCCTTCTATATCTGCATACATGGCCTTCTATATCTGTATACATGGCCTTCTATATCTGCATACATGGCCTTCTATATCTGCATACATGGCCTTCTATATCTATATATATGGCCTTCTATATCTGTATACATAGCCTTCTATATCTGTATACATGGCCTTCTATATCTGTATACATAGCCTTCTATATCTATATACATGGACTTCTATATCTGTTATATCTGTATACGTGGCCTTCTATATCTGCATACGTGGCCTTCTATATCTGTATACATAGCCTTCTATATCTGTATACATGGCCTTCTATATCTGTATACATGGCCTTCTATATCTGTTATATCTGTATACATGGCCTTCTATATCTGTATACATGGCCTTCTATATCTGTATACATGGCCATCTATATCTGTATAAATGGCCTTCTATATCTGTATACATGGCCTTCTATATCTGTATACATGGCCATCTATATCTGTATACATGGACTTCTATATCTGTTATATCTGTATACATAGCCTTCTATATCTGTATAAATGGCCTTCTATATCTGTATACATGGCCTTCTATATATGTATACATGGCCATCTATATCTGTATACATGGACTTCTATATCTGTTATATCTGTATACATAGCCTTCTATATCTGTATACATAGCCTTCTATATCTGTATACATGGACTTCTATATCTGCTATATCTGTATACATAGCCTGCTATATCTGTATACATAGCCTTCTATATCTGTATACATAGCCTTCTATATCTGTATACATGGCCTTCTATATCTGTATACATGGACTTCTATATCTGTATACATGGCCTTCTATATCTGTATACATGGACTTCTATATCTGTATACATGGCCTTCTCTGCACTAAGATAACATATCACAGTGTGGTGCAACATGCTCCCGAATGATGAAAGATGATACATTATGGAGCTGGAGAGAAGTAGATGATGGAGCTGGAGAGAAGTAGATGATGGAGTTGGAGAGAATTAGATGTTGGAGTTGGTGAGAAGTAGATGATGGAGCTGGAGAGAAGTAGATGTTGGAGTTGGAGAGAAGTAGATGATGGAGTTGGAGAGAAGTAGATGACGGAGCTGGAGAGAAGTAGATGATGGAGCTGGAGATAAGTAGATGACGGAGTTGGAGAGAAGTCGATGATGGAGCTGGAGAGAAGTAGATGATGGAGCTGGAGAAAGTAGATGATGGAGCTGGAGAGAAGTAGATGATGGAGCTGGAGAGAAGTAGATGATGGAGCTGGAGATAAGTAGATGATGGAGTTGGAGAGAAGTCGATGATGGAGCTGGAGAGAAGTAGATGATGGAGTTGGAAAGAAGTAGATGATGGAGTTGGAGAGAAGTAGATGATGGAGTTGGAGAGAAGTAGATGATGGAGCTGGAGAGAAGTAGATGATGGAGCTGGAGAGAAGTAGATGATGGAGTTGGAGAGAAGTAGATGATGGAGCTGGAGAGAAGTAGATGATGGAGCTGGAGAGAAGTAGATGATGGAGTTGGAGAGAAGTAGATGATGGAGCTGGAGAGAAGTAGATGATGGAGCTGGAGAGAAGACCATTAAGAATGAAAAGTCTAAAAAGTGAGAGAGAAAGAAAAAAAGAGAGCGAGAGATAGGGAAGGTTTGCTTGAGATGACTGATACGGCAGACATTGACTTTCAGCAGTTTCAAAGGTTGTGTCCATCACTGATTTTGAATAGCAGCTGCTTTATAAATGCCTGCTATTATGTGCTTTAAAGAGGAAGCCTCATAACCCAAAAGAATAGGGCACCCTAACCAG
Organism: Salvelinus namaycush; assembly: GCF_016432855.1. Classification (NCBI taxonomy): domain Eukaryota; kingdom Metazoa; phylum Chordata; class Actinopteri; order Salmoniformes; family Salmonidae; genus Salvelinus; species Salvelinus namaycush. The sequence goes on along the minus strand of NC_052311.1, from coordinate 15,389,234 downwards.
AGTGTCAATCAATTCACTCTGAAGGGAACTAGCTGGCAGACATAAACAGGGCTAATTAAAGTAATGCTGAATTCCAAATAAACCCTATACTAAATGGCCTCTATACACTAGATACACCTGTATATCTGAGAGGATTGGATTGTTATATAAACATTATGTTAATAGGTTCATTCTTGTCTTCTGATTAGCTGGCTGGAGATATCACAATTTTGCTTTCACCTAGGTGTCCATTTGAAGTTTAGCACCAAGTGTACTCGAAACACTGAATTGACTGGAATTTTTATGGAATTGACCCCAACCCTGTCAACTATTTAATCTAATGCGACATAACATCTTGTTCAACTATTTAATTTAACGGGACCCTTTCATAAAGTAACAATTCCACAATGAAGGAGAAATTTGAAATTTTTCTCACAGTTTGATAGCGTGTACTGAACACGAATGTACTGAACACGAATGTACTGAACACGAATGTACTGAACACGAATGTACTGAACACGAATGTACTGAACACGAATGTACTGAACACGAATGCGTTATGAAGATAATCATGGGGTGGACACAAAAACTCATGTACTGGACACAAATGTGTTATGAAGAAAATCGTGTGGTGGACATGCCTGTCACACATTTCAAATAAGTAATTATTTTCTATTTCACAACTTTCTGTGTTAGTGTGTTGGAAAATGATGGAAGAAGTGCATTCTATTCTCAGCCCGATTGAAAGTCTAGAAGAATAGCTACGAACTTCACCCTTCATGAGCCATTGCTAGCTAAACAATGCTTATGTAACGTACCTCAGACTTCGTCTATAAAATGCACTGTAATATGACATAGGAATAACATGAAAGTGACATGTCATTTTAGTATTTTGGCGAAAAAGGAACACAGGGAACACATCTTGTAAAGTAAATAGTCATCGTTCTATGCCAGTGTACCAAATCAATGTGTCCCTTATGGAACATGATTCAATCTTGACAGCACATAGATCTCCTTGACGCCTCCAGGTTTCTGCAGATGTGACCAAAATGGCCAGTCATCTATTTATTTTCTGAACACGTTAAGGACTTTAAATGTTGGCAACAAGAAGGTATTGAACACCAGTTATTGTCAGGTTCCATGGTCACTATCATGCCAATCTCTTAGAATGTCAGTCCTTGCAGCCATAGCAGTCTATGAATTTTAGTTGTTTCTTTCCCCAGCCCATCGCTCATCTACCCAAACAACGTGGCAGAGTGAGGCTGTTGAAATGGCAGGTTGTGGCTTTAAGTCATTGCATGACTGCCAAGGGTGAGAAAACAACAACATGCTAATTGGCTTAATGATCTGGAGAGCCTCCATGTCATCATCACTCATTCTGATTGGACCATTGGCTAAATCTATAAAATGTGTCAAATATATTGATCAAACCACAAATGGCTAAATGCCATGCTGTACAAGCATAGTAACGTGACGTTGTATGGCTACAAGCCTATGACAAACTGAAGCTGCATTTTCACTGCAAAAAAGGTTAGTTGGTCATTATCATGCCACATGTGGCTATACACCACAAACAGATCTGGACCTGGGGTCAAATACATGTGTATTTGATGATGTTTTATTTAAATGTCTTTGAAAGTAATTGAAATATCCTGAACAGTATTTTAAACCCAGGTCTGAACCAGACCATGATAAAACAATTTCTCCCAGAACAGCAAACATTCCCCATTATACAGTAGGAGCTTCATTCAATCTGTATCGCAGAAGCGTTATAGAAATGTAAAGGTGTTTACAGTGAATGCAGTCTTCGCTATCGCGGGAACATTGCCTTTTAATTTCAATCATGCTGTAACGCTGAAGTTCTGCGATACAGATTGAATAGAGCCCTAACTCAAGTCCCAATAAAGATAACAAGGGGTTACGACTTTACATTTTGTTAAATCAAATACACATCACCGATAAAGCATTTGGTGGCATAATTTCCTCTGGTCTCAAGAAGTTATATCATTTGGAAAGTTATGTTTTAAGGAGGGAGTCCAAGACTTTTGTAAATAACACTAGTTTGCCAATATTGTTAGACGAAGAGACGAAGAGAATCCTTAGAAAAATACATAATATTCTTCAGGTTGTTACACGTCTATGGACATAATTCCACAAGAGCATGAAGAGGTTTCTCCGACTACATCCCAAATGGTACCCGATTCCCTTTATAGTGCACTACCTTTGACAACAAAAAAATGCTGCACTAAATAGGAAGCAGGGTGCCATTTGAGCCGCATCCTCTGTTGACTGCAGGCGTGTGAGAGTGAATACAAGAGCCATTAAATGTCTCTACACTGACAGCTGGTCTGGGTCATTCATCAAGTGATGGAGGAAAAGAGAGATGGAAAAATGTGGAGACCAGGGGGAAAATGCAAATGTGTTGAGGAAGTGAAGTAGTGCACAAGTTGATGAAAAAATTATTGGACAATTACCCACAGGTATACAGGCTGTTGTCAACAACCATCTGATGTTTTCTCAACTATTTTCAAACAATTGTTATTATTTTCTGTTTTTTTCCTAGCAGTAAATGAATGATGTGCAAAAAGGGGTGCAAAAATGGGATAGTACGGTATTGATCATTTGAATAGAATAGAAAGCCATGTCTCAGCTTGTCAGGTTTGGTACAGCCATTCTTTATCAGCTTTCAAGAGAAGATATGGTTGATATGAATTGGTCACACTTTGGAATCACCCCTCTCAGAGAAACATAGTAATCCCCTACCCACCTCTCATGGGAGACCTCCATATACTCTACATACACACACATGCAGAGACACACATGCACACGCACACACAAACACACACTAGTGGCAGCCTGTCCATTAGTGGCGGCCCGCCTCTTGTGATAGGTAAAAATATCAAATAAAATACTACTTTTTAGTAATAAAAAAAATATATATATACAGTTGAAGTCGGAAGTTTACATACACCTTAGCCAAATACATTTAAACTCAGTTTTTCACAATTCCTGACATTTCATCCGAGTAATAATTCCCTGGCTTAGGTCAGTTAGGATCACCCCTTATTTTAAGAATGTGAAATGTCAGAATAATAGTAGAGAGAATGATTTATTTAAGATTTTATTTCTTTCATCACATTCCCAGTGGGTCAGAAGTTTACATACACTCAATGAGTATTTGGTAGCATTGCCTTTAAATTGTTTCACTTGGGTCAAACGTTTTGGGTAGCCTTCCACAAGCTTCCCACAATAAGTTGGGTAAATTTTGGCCCAGTCCTCCTGACAGAGCTGGTGTAACTGAGTCAGGCTTGTAAGCCTCCTTGCTCGCACACACTTTTTCAGTTCTTCCCACAAATTTTCTATAGGATTGAGGTCAGGGCTTTGTGATGGCCACTCCAATACCTTGACTTTGTTGTCCTTAAGCCATTTTGCCACAACTTTGTAAGTATGCTTGGGGTCATTGTCCATTTGGAAGACCCATTTGCGACCAAGCTTTAACTTCCTGACTGATGTCTTGAGATGTTGCTTCAATATATCCACATAATATTCCTTCCTCCTGATGCCATCTATTTTATGAAGTGCACCAGTCCCTCCTGCAGAAAAGCACCCCCACAACATGATGCTGCCACCCCTGTGCTTCACGGTTGGGATGGTGTTCTTCGGCTTGCAAGCCTCCCCTTTTTCCCTCCAAACGTAACGATGGTAATTATGGCCAAACAGTTCTATTTTTGTTTCATCAGACCAGAGGACATTTCTCCAAAAAGTATTATCTTTGTCCCCACGTGCAGTTGCAAACCGTAGTCTGGCTTTTTTATGGCTGTTTTGGAGCAGTGGCTTCTTCCTTGCCGAGCGGCCTTTTAGGTTATGTCGATATAGGACTCGTTTTACTGTGGATATAGATACTTTTGTACCTGTTTCCTCCAGCATCTTCACAAGGTCCTTTGTGGTTGTTTTGGGATTTATTTGCACTTTTCGCACCAAAGTACGTTCATCTCTTGGAGACAGAACGTGTCTCCTTCCTGAGTGTTATGACGGCTGCATGGTCCCATGGTGTTTATACTTGCATACTATAGTTTGTACAGATTATTGTGGTACCTTCAGGCATTTGGAAATTGCTCCCAAGGATAAACCAGACTTGTGGAGGTCTACAATTTTTTTCTGAGGTCTTGGCTGATTTCTTTTGATTTTCCCATGATGTCAAGCAAAGAGGCACTGAGATTGAAGGTAGGCCTTGAAATACATCCACAGGTACACCTCCAATTGACTCAAATGATGTCAATTACCCCATCAGAAGCTTCTAAAGCCATGACATAGTTTTCTGGAATTTTCCAAGCTGTTTAAAGACATAGTCAACTTAGTGTATGTAAACTTCTGACCCACTGGAATTATGATACAGTGAATTATAAGTGAAATGTCTGTAAAAAAATTGTTGGAAAAAGGACTTGTGTCATGCACAAAGTAGATGTCCTAACTGACTTGCCAAAACTATAGTTTGTTAACAAGAAATTTGTGGAGTGGTTGAAAAACGAGTTTTAATGACTCCAACCTAAGTGTATGTAAACTTCCAACTTCAACTGTACACTACCGTTCAAAAGTTTGAGGTCACTTAGAAATGTCCTTGTTTTTGAAAGCAAAGCACATTTTTGTCCATTAAAATAACATACAAATTATCAGAAATACAGTGTAGACATTGTTAATATTGTAAATGACTATTACAGCTCGAAATGGCAGATTTGTAATGGAATTTCTACATAGGCGTACAGAGGCCCATTATCAGCAACCATTACTCTTGTGCTCCAATGGCACATTGTGTTAGCTAATCCAAGTTTATCATTTTAAAAGGCTAATTGATCATTAGAAAACCCTTTTGCAATTATGTTAGCACATCTGAAAACACCAGTCTCAACGTCAACAGTGAAGAGGCGACTCTGGAATGCTGTTCTTCAAGGCAGAGTTCCTCTGTCCAGTGTTTGTGTTCTTTTGCCCATCTTAATCTTTTCTTTTTATTGGCCAGTCTGACATATGGCTTTTTCTTTGCAACTCTAGAAGGGATGCATCCCGGAGTCGCCTCTTCACTGTTGACGTTGAGACTGGTGTTTTGCGGGTAATATTTAATGAAGCTGCCAGTTGAGGACTTGTGAGGCGTCTGTTTCTTAAACTAGACACTCTAATGTACTTGTCCTCTTGCTCAGTTGTGCACCAGGGCCTCCCACTCCTCATTTTATTCTGGTTAGAGACAGTTTGCTCTTGTCTGTGAAGGGAGTAGTACACAGTGTTGTACGAGATCTTCAGTTTCTTGGCAATTTCTTGCATGGAATAGCCTTCATCTCTCAGAACAAGAATAGACTGACAAGTTTCAGAAGAAAGTTCTTTGTTTCTGGCCATTTTGAGCCTGTAATCAAACCCACAAATGCTGATGGTCCAAATACTCAACTAGTCTAAAGAAGGCCAGTTTTATTGCTTCTTTAATGAGAACAACAGTTTTCAGCTGTGCTAACATAATGGCAATAGGGTTTTCTAATGATCAGTTAGCCTTTTAAAATGATAAACTTGGATTAGCTAATACAACGTGCCATTGGAGCACAGGAGTTGCCACTCCCTGATCTGTTTCACCTGTCCTTGTGCTTGTCTCCACCCCTTCCAGGTGTCGCCCATCTTCCCCACTTATCCTCTGGTTATTTATACCTGTGTTTTCTGTCTGTCTGTGCCAGTTGGTCTTGTTGGTTCAAGTCTACCAGTGGGTTGTGTCTCAGCGCCTGCCTTTTCCAGTTTCTCTTTTCGCACCCTCCTGGTTATGACCCTTGACTGTCCTGACTCCGAGCCCACCTGCCTGATCTCTCTGCCTGTCCCTGAGCCTGCCTGACCACTCTGCCTGTCCCTGAGCCTGCCTGACCACTCTGCCTGTCCCTGAGCCTGCCTGATCTCTCTGCCTGTCCCTGAGCCTGCCTGCCGTGCTGTAACTTTTCTCCTACTCTGGATTATTGACCCCTGCCTGCCTTGACTTGTTGTTTGACAGCCCCTGTTACAATGAACATTGTTACTTCACACAGTCTGCACTTGGGTCTTACCTTGATCCAGGATAGGAGTGATGGTTGCTGATAATGGGCCCCTGTACCCCAATGTAGATATTCAATTTTTTTTAAATTATTTTAATGGACCAAAAATGTGCTTTTCTTTCCAAACAAGGACATTTCTAAGTGACCCCAAACTTTTGAACGGTAGTGTACAAACATACACACACACACATATATTATATAATGGCAGTGATGGAAAAAGTAACCAATTGCCATACTTGACTAAAAGTAACTATACTTTAATAGAAAATGACTTAAGTGAAAGTCACCCAGTAAAATACTACTTGAGTAAAAGTCTAAAAGTATTTGGTTTTAAATATACGTATGTCTCAAAAGTAAATGTAATTGCTTAGATATAATTAAGTATCAAAAGTGAAAGTATAAATCCTTTCAAATGACATTTTAAGCAAACCAGACTTATTAAGAAAAAAAAAATTGTCAGGTGGCCAGGGGCACAAACAAACAAAGCACTTGTGTATATTGAGTCCGCCAGATCAGAGGCAGTAGGGATGACCAGGGATGTTCTCTTGATAAGTGTGTGAATTGGACACTTATCCTTCCTGCAAAGCATTAAATATGTAATGAGTACTTTTGGGTGTCAGGGAAAATGTATGGAGTAAAAAGTACATTATTTTCTTTAGGAATGTAGTGAAGTAAAATAAAAAGTTGTCAAAAACATAAATAGTAAAGCAAAGTACAGATAACCCAAAAAACTACTTAGGAGTAAAAATATATAATTATTTTTATTTAGGTAATGTTAAAAATGCTCATAAAAGTGTGGAAATGTGAACATTTTTCTGTTAAAAAATATATTGTTGAGTACAAGCTGTTACAAGCAGTTACTTACTACTTTGCCAGCAGCATCTCCGGGTGCCCGGACCATGGGCCCAGTGCTTGGATTGTTTTGTCAGCTATTTGCTATGAGGGGGGACACCACCAATTCATTTTTCAAATTTTAACAGCACAAAGTAAAATGGACCGTCCTGGGGCTCTGAAATGAGTGCTCAGACCTTCTGGATCTACTCTAACAGGTAGTCAACAGCCAAAGAGAAAATTGTACCTGACTTGTATTAAACTAATCATAACAGTGTCACCATGGCGGCCGCGACAGCATGACTGTCATTGGGAGCCTGGGACCTGAACAGGACATCCATCAACAGTTGAAGGACAGCGGGTATATTAGCTAGAACATTTTCGCGAATCTGGTAGCACAAAAAAAACATGGCTCTGTGCCCAATTCGTAACACTGCCATTAGATGCTAGCTAGTAGACACCAGCTACAGGCAAGCTAGCGTACCGGTAGCTACAGTCTTTTTAAAAAGTAGTATTCCACATTTTGTTTTGTTACAGCCTTAATTCAAATGTTTTTAGAAATGTTGGCAAATGAAATACAGAAATATATCCTTTACATACAGTACCAGTCAAAAGTTTGGACACACCTACTCATTCCAGGGTTTTTCTTTATTTTTACTATTTTCTACATTGTAGAATAATAGTGAAGACATCAAAACTATTAAATAACACATATGGAATCATGTAGTAACCAATAAAGTGTTAAACAAATCACTTTGAAGAGATTCTTCAAAGTAGCCACCCTTTGCCTTGATGACAGCTTTTAGGTTATTGTCCAGCTGAAAGGTGAAAGCAGACTCAATCAGGATTTCCTTTAGGATTTTACCTGTGCTTAGCGCCATTCCGTTTCTTTTTTATGCTGAAAAACTCCTCAGTCCTTAAAGATAACAAGCATCCCCATAACATGATGCAGCCGCCACTATGCTTTAAAATATGGAGAGTGGTACTCAAGGATGTGTTAGATTGTCACGACTTCCGCCGAAGTCGGTCCCTCTCCTTGTTCGGGCGGCGTTCGGCGATCGACGTCACCGGCTTTCTAGCTGCCGCCGATCCACTTTTCATTTTCCATTTGTTCTGTCTTTGTCTTATCACACCTGGCTTCACTTATTCAATTACTTGTTTATTATTTAACCCCCTGTTCTACATGTTGTATTTGTGAGTGATTGTTTGTTGTATTGTGGTCCGTATTGTGTGGCCGTGTATATTACGTGTTATGTTTGACATTTTGAGTAAAGTATTTTATTACTCATATCTGCTGTTCTGCGCCTGACTCATCTCACCAGCTACACACAGACACCTTTACATAGATTTGCCCCAAACATAACACTTTGTATTCAGGACAAAAAGTGTATTGCAAACCAGATGCATGCTTTGGAATATTTTTATTCTGTACAGGCTTTCTTCTTTTCACTCTGTCAATTAGGTTGGTATTGTGGAGTAACTACAATGTTGTGGGGTATTGTGTGTACAGTAGGCCAGTGACAAAACATTTCCATTGAATCCATTTTAAATTCAGGCAATAGCACAACAAAATGTGTGAATACTTTCTGAAGGCACTGTAGCTTGCTAGCTCACATGCCAATCAAGTCCAACTAAAGTTACTGGTGAGCTCATCGTGCTTGTGGCATGATGCTAGCTAGCTACTTCCAGGTAGATAATTTGCTTTCACATGTCGCATCTGTGCTTGTTGCGTTTTCCTTGTGTTACCAATGCTCTCGTGAGCTGGCTGAGTGCTGCTCATTCTAAAAATATAACTTTTGGTAATCAAAAAAGTGGCAGCATGTGCAGCAGTGGTGATTCTGTTATTACATGCAAAATAAAAAGTTAGTTATGCTGTTGTTCAAATGCACAGATCACATGATATATTCCCAAACGTTATATATCTTCCCAAACTGGGGTTAATAATTCTGTAATGCTGCTTTGTTGACAAAGTGACAACTCCACCGTCCCACTGTCACGGACACACAGACCCCACCACACACACACACACTTCCACACAGTGCCCCCTCTCAGTGCCCTCTAAGGTAAGATCACCTCCAGTTGTTTATCCTCCCTGCTCTCCTTCTCTCCTCTCCTCTCAAGGACACCCCCAGCCTTTATCAGCGGTGACCAGCCCCTCCGCTCTATCTGCTTGCGTCTCCAATATGCCATTGAGTTAAAGGAGCGGTCGCTCGTTCTGCTCGTCTGCCCGCCTCTTTGTCAGACGCTCCACAAAGAGCGGTGGGACGTCGAGAATGGGGGCTGCGAGACGCCTCGGACTCTTGCCATCAGCCCCGATAGCTCCAGACACGCCCCATTTATCACTGTCTAGCCCCGGCTACAACCTTTCCCAGACCGCCTTTCGCTCGGTGCTGCACCACAGGCCACTTTTACATGTAGCCTATTTATATACACCCCTCCTAGAAAGCATCTGGTGAAAGGGCCAGTTAGACTTCAGTGTGAGGTTTGCAGTTAAGGGTGTGTTTTTTTAAATTGTGAGATAATATCATTAGAATACAATTATCAGATCCCCTCATAATCCTAACAAGACTATGGATTCCACCAGTCAGGGAATAAGCATGTGCCAACAGGGTGTAATGAAAACCAGAACATTGTTAGTGTATGAATTACAGATCTTGGAAATGTGGTGTATTTCCATTATTTCCATTATGGAAGGTAAATGACTCCACCGCCCCATCAAGGTTACAGGCTATTAGATTGGTGGATTTATGGTGAATTATAAATATATGGAATATTATTCAATATGGGGGCATTCCAATCTCTATACTGTATGGGCGTAATAGAACGAGCTTTGGAGATGATTATCCTTTTTAATTGGTAGCCCCACATCTTGTGATTATACAGCGGGTTTTACTCTCCCGGTTCAATCTAATTCTCTCATCAACGAGTGGGAGTCAGCGGGAGTCAGTTAGGACTGATGAGATTCCAAATGAAACAGAATTAAGCAAAATAACTCAATTAGCGGATATTTATTCACAGCTGCATACTGCTCGGAGCTGATTAAGGAAAATATAAGCTTTCTAGCTCAATGCAGGAAAATTATGACGAGGCTGAAGTATTATACAACACAAAGGAAAGTGCCAAACCCTGGTCAAAAGTAGTGCACTAATGGGGAATAGGGTGCCATTTGGGAGGCACATTTAGCCTTTAATTAATTAAAGAGAACCATGAAATAAACCATGAAATGAACTGAATAGCTAGCTCATTGTTGTGGTCATCTTTGCGTGTTTCTGTAATTTTTCCTTTTTTGAAAGGCTCAGATCTTTGGTAGCGCCAACATAGCTGAATACACAATGACAATGCATCTTTAGTACTTTGCTAAGAGTGAAGACCAAGTGAGAAAAAATTGCCACAGCCAGATACTGTTTCATTGTGTTGTTTAACAGGTTCCATCCATATTTGATGTTCTATAGTGTGAATATTTTAAGAGGACAGCCTCTGCAAGGTGAACGATCCTCTGCCAACAATAGGATCATATTGGCTCCAGATATGTGAAAGACTAGCCTGTCATGCAATGTTGTACAGCTCAACTAGAACGAGCTGTTCTAAGCCTCAAACCTGGCCTGCCCATCAGGGATTCTACTTTGTTGTTCCCAGCCTCAGTCTCTGAAGAAGAAAAGACAGCAAAAACAATTGTACAGCAGCACCATATTTTTAAATCTGTTGCAATGCTGTTGCAGTATGACGGTGTTCGCTGTGCCAATGTACTATATGGAGCATAGTTATACAAGACCATTGGATTCTCAAATGGTGTTGTTTCACTCAACCTTAACATTAAACAATGTTTTAACTCCAACTTCGACCAGTTCCTTGCTGCCAGTCTAATTTAACTTCCTCCTGCCAGACTAGTTTAACTTCCTCCTGCCAGACTAGCTTAAATTCATCCTGCCATTCTAATTTAACTTCCTCCTGCCAGACCAGTTTAACTTCCTGCTGCCAGACCAGTTTAAATTCCTGCTGCCAGACCAGTTTAAATTCCTGCTGCCAGACCAGTTTAACTTCCTGCTTCCAGACCAGTTTAACTTCCTGCTTCCAGACCAGTTTAACTTCCTGCTTCCAGACCAATTTAACTTCCTGCTGCCAGACTAGTTGAACTTCCTGCTGCCAGACTCGTTCCTAACGTCCTAGACTCTCAGCATAGTGTGTCTCGTGTATGTATGTGTGTGTGTGTGTGTGTGTATGTGTGTGTGTGTGTGTGTGTGTGTGTGTGTGTGTGTGTGTGTGTGTGTGTGTGTGTGTGTGTGTGTGTGTGTGTGTGTGTGTGTGTGTGTGTGTGTGTGTGTGTGTGTGTGTGTGTGTGTGTGTGTTGGGGAGTCACTCGGAGGTTACTTAACCAGGGGGTGGGAGAGGTGGGGGGGTGGGTTCCTTGCTGACCAGCTGATTCAGAATGAATTAGAAGCAGATAAAGTGAGCGTGTCAGGGAGAAAGAACAGTAATTGTGGAGGCCACACAGGGGAGAAAGTCTACTCTGCAGCACCGCAATGGAAATGGAATAGCATCTCTATCACTAGGGCAGCAAAAATCCATCCCGCCCACTCACTCACTCACTCACCCACCAACAAACACATAGATACAGTGTTCCATTGTGTTGTTTAACAGTTTCCATCCATATTTAATGTTCTACAGTGTGAATATTTTAAGAGGGCAGTCGCTGTAAGGTGAAAGATGTGGACGTCGCACCCCCCGCACCTCTCTGATTCAGAGGTGTTGGGTTAAATGCGGAAGACACATTTCGGTTGCATGCATTCAGTTGTGCAACTGACTAGGTACCCCCCCCCCCAGAAACAATCACACACACACACACACCCACCCAACTCCAGACACAAACACACTGATATACACACACACAAACCCCCCCACACACACAACCTCAAACTCTAAGGGCCTCTTCTCGTCCAATCTCCTTTACAAGGGCTCATAAGCCTATTTTTTGCCACCTTCAAACAGATATAGATGTTTTATAAAAAGCTGTCGGTGACTTATGTGTGGTGCTACTGTATATGGACTAGTGTACATAACCTTATGTGTGGTGATATATGGACTAGTGTACAAAACTATCAGGAACCAAGGTACAGACACACCAAATTGACAATGGTTTAATATTCCAACAGGGGCAAGCAATAGACAGATCAAGGCAGGCAGGGGTCAGTAAACCAGAGGTGGGGCAACGGTACCAGACGGCAGGCAGGCTCAGGGTCAGGGTAGGCAGAGGTCAACTCTCCTGAGGTGGGGCAAAGGTACAGGTCAGCAGGCAGGCTCAGGGGCAGGCAGAGCAGTCAGACAGGCGAGCTCAGAGTTACGACAGGCAAGGGTCAAAACCAGGAGGGCAAGAAAAAGGAGAGACTGGAAAAGCAGGAACTGAGAACAAAAACAATAGTTGACTTGACAAACAAGACGAACTGGCAACGGACAAACAGAGAACACAGGTATAAATACACAGGAGATAAAGGGGAAGATGGGCGACACCTGGAGCGGGGTGGAGACAATCACAAGGATAGGTGAAACAGATCAGGGTGCGACAATAACCTTATGTGTGGTGATATATGGACTAGTGTACATAACCTCTCATCCAGTCTAACAACAAGCAGTCGGGCGACCTCACTTCAATGTAAAGCACCACTCAACTCCTGACAGCTGAATCCTTGTAGTGGCTTTACGGTGCATTGAAGGGATAGTAGCGGCTATCAAATCACTTTAAGGTTGTGTTTATCATTAATGATTCATTAGGGATTCATTAGGGATAGGGTACGAGACAGAGAGGTAATGAGGATAAACACTGCTGCGAATCCATCCAAAATAAACGGGCCCAACCTGAGTGCTGAACTTTTGAAGCTCGTCTTTTACATATTCAGTCAATTGCTCCCTCATTTCTGACATGGAAAATTCTTAAAATGCAGCCTTTCCCCTTGGCAGTTGAGAGAAATGTATTTATAATGGAGCAGATCAAACTAGAATTAGATACCATAAAGCTGTCATTGTGATGACTATTTCATTAGCTACCTGAACATGCATCTCAGAGGGAGCATAACAATCTAGGAGAAAAGCTAATTATTTAGCTAATATCCTCAGTTCTCTTGTTTTCTTCTTTCCGTTTTTCACATTGTATGGAAGTTAATTTGAACAATGTGAAATAATTGTACAATCCATTCCTATTATCGTATTATCTTATAAGATCAGTATATACAATGAGCAATGCTAACTCGATAATGTGAAATAATTTTACACTCCATGCCTTTTCGTCTTATCAATGCTATCTATACAGAACAAAAATATAAAACGCAACATGGAAAGTGTTGATCCCATGTTTCATGAGCGGAAAGAAAAGATCCCAGGTATTTTCCATACACCCAAAAAGCTTATTTCTCTAAAATGTTGTAAACAAATTTGTTTACATCCCTGTTAGTGTGGCATTTCTCTTTTGCCAAGATAATCCATCAACCTGACAGGTGTGGCATATCAAGAAGCTGATTAAATTGTATGATCATTACACAGGTGCACCTTGTGCTGGGGATAATAAAAGGCCACTCTAAAATGTGCAGTTTTGTCACACAACACAATCCACAGATGTCTCGAGTTTTGAGGGAGCGTACAATTGTCATGATGACTGCAGGAATGTCCACCAGAGCTGTTACCAAATAATTGTCTATGTCTTTTTAGATTATTTGGCAGTACATCCAACCGGCCTCACAACCGCAAACTGTACCGGGCAGATGGCAGACAGCGTGTATGGCGTTGTGTTGGCAAGCGGTTTGCTGATGTCAATGCTGTGAACAGAGTGCCCCATGGTGGCGGTGGGGTTATGGTATGGGCAGCCATAAGCTACAGACAACGAACCCGATGGCAATTTGAATGCACAGAGATACCGTGACGAGATCCTGAGTTCCATTGTTGTGCCATTCATCCGTCTCCAGCACCTCATGTTTCCAAATTCAAGCGGCAACGCACCCCGAACCTGAATTAACATCTCTTTGCACTTTTCTAGTGAGAACATAAGGCTGGAACAACACCCAGATTATAATCTAATCAATTTAATTTGAATGTGGAATGTGCCTGATAACCAGTCAACCCAGCATACAATTTCAATCCATTCACTTTAATAATACATCAACCAGAAAACATACAATGCTATAAGATATACAGTTTACAAATGTGCAGCTCTTTATAAGCTCTTGAAACAAACCTAACATGATTTAATTGAATTCACACAGTAACATTAATTTAGTCAATTGAAGTTTTCATTAGTTGTCACACCTCTCCTGGCGTCAGTGACCCCAGGACTTCTGTGGGAACGTATCATCCTGGAGAATGCCACGGCGAAGGTATGACTCTCACCTGTGAGATCCAGACAATGCCAAATTGAATCAACACACATGTACAGCTGCACATAGATCAACCTCAGCCAAATCATTGAGACAAAGCTATAACAGTTCAGTGTATGTTGTCAAATTGATCTTATTTATTACATCTTGGCTCTCGCCGGGTCTCATTTGTTGAGCCTGTCGGGGGGGGGGCTTTATTCCACATCCATCTCAGGATGGCTCCATCATGGCTGCCAGAGTGGAAGCAGAACGAGCGGGGCAGAATTACACAATCTCTTCTTCAACAGCTGGCTCCTACAGAGAGCAAGAGAAACTTCAAAAACACAGATTCCAAACTGCTGCTCGATAAGGCCCAACATTCCCCTTTATATCGATCCTGAGAAGAGAAGCTTGTATGGGGATACATGTTATACACCCCACCACTCCACCACTCAACTAGAGCTTGTAAGAGATACAGCAATAACTGGCAATTGATCATTTGACTGCAATAGATTCTATTGAAAACGCATTGGGGTTAGGCAAATCCAGTCAACCACAGTCACCATCCTATGTAGATCTGCTTCCAAACACGGGGTGCAGAAAAGTAATAGGGTGTATCCCAAATGGGCCTATGGGCCCTGGTCAAAAGTACTACACTACATCGGGAATAAGGGTCTATTTGGGATGCATAGGTTTAAATCTCCTCCGTGTTGGTGATTCAACGTGAGGGCAACCTTGTATTACTCAGAGGTTAACATGAATAATTGATGCAGGCTGGTTCAGTGCGTCAGATGATGATCATTACTACAGAAGACGAGATAAAAAAAAATGTTTTTGAAGAAGAAGAATTGGTCCAACTTTACAAATGTTGCTGCTACTTCTTCACAGACCAAAGCATCGAAAGACCCATTTACTCGGTTACACACAGTTGGACCGGCAGCCATGTAACTGCCAGATACAAATTAAATCCAGGGTTTGGGAGCCTTTAAAAGACGATGGTTGCCATAGAGACGAGAGGGTAGAGAATGGTTGGGTGGTTGGAACGGGCGCCAGGGGAGACATCACCAGTGTTTGCCTGGTTATTGTTCCAATACGTTCCTTTCCTCCCTCCTAACTCCCTGCTGCAAAATAACCAGGCCCCGTACAAACTCAGGTTGTACAACTGATGTACAACACATTTGACACAACAGTTGGGATACAACAGATATTTGGTGATACAACAGAGAGTTTGTCTGCACAAAAGTTATTACACAACTATTGTGCGGTCTGTGTCTCGACAATCATTGTGTAAACATTTTTGTGCAGACAAACTCTGTTGTATCAAAACAGTTGTGTCAAATGTGTTGTACATCAGTTGTGCAAACTGTGTGTGTACGGAGCCAGCTAGCAAGCAACACGGTAACAGACGACCCTCATGAATCTGCTGAATTATTTTAAACTTGTAGTGTTTTTACGTCTTGAACACCACCTTCGTCATACATTCTTTGGTTATCGAGGTCCTGTGCCTCCTTTTCCTACTAACCATATTTAATTATGCTATTTCTGACTCACGAGACAAGAGACCCAATACTATGGCTCCTGGTGGGCTTTGCAGTCATGTCGTCAATCTAAATTTGTTTAGAAGTAATGGGAACAGCCAACACACAAAAATGGTATCTTCTATAATTCACATTTCTAAATTGTGTGTTCCTGAGGTGGGTAGGCACAGCTGTTCCAGAGTTAGATTTAGTTCGATTGTCATCACTGTCCTACAAATTCATTTCTTTCCCGCAAAAATACAGAAATAGAAAAAGTACTAGATGCTCATTGTGGCGGTGATAGAGCAATCAACATATCTCAACCACATCAAGTTAGTTATCATTTCCTTAAAGGGCAATCTGGGATTGGAATTTTTTAAACTTTTAAATAAGTTATAAAGAGGTGATCCCAGATTGCCCGTTTAAGTAGCTCAATTCGCCAAAAAGAGAGCCAAATAAATGAATACTATTTTGTTCAAGACAGAATTAGACAGACGCTAATATCTGCAGGCGATCCTTTTATTTCCTATGTAATTCCAAATGTCGTGCATTTAACAAGAGATTCAGTAATTAAAGCCCCTGACTGTGTCCCAAATGGCACCCTATTCCCTACATAGTACACTACTTTTGACCAGAGCCCTATGGTATTCATAAGGAATAGGGTGCCATTTGGGAAACATTCTCTGAAAACCTGTATCATCCTGCCCCCAGTCCCCACACACAAAGCAGCTTTAAACAACAGACAGACATTCATAAACATTTTGTTAATTTGATCTGATTAGGACACAGAGACATTTGGGTGGCCTACATTTCTCCAGCCAGTTTGCAGAAAAGAAAAGTATGTGGATGTTAAGGGGATTAGATACACTCACCTGGCCTCGTACAAAAGCTCCATTTATTCCCGCTTATTGGATTGGAGTCTACGTTGCTACTGTTTTATTCAATTGTGCGCCGCAGTTTGTATTCATTATGGAGACTATAGGCAAGTCAATGTGCACCAGAAACAATGCCATGCAGAGTAGCAAGTATCCTGGACAAGGCATAGATCTGCTAAAAAAATATCCTAGCATTACCATTTCAATGTGTGACACTCTGTCTCTCAAAGAATGGAGAGAAACAAGGATGAAATACCAAGCGGTAGATTTGTTTGGGATCCACCTGTTCAGGTGGATCGCGTTGGACTAGTTCGAAGGTGAAAAATCGCTGTTCTGATGTCCAGAAGTTATTTCGGTCATACGAGACGGTAGAAGCAACATTAGGTACAAAATAAGTTAAAAAAAGAAGTTACAATCAATGCGGAAAAAAATAATAATAATAGCATAGCTGGTTTGGAGCCCGTAAAATGGCAGCCATCCCATATTGTGCTCTTCTATCTCACGTGCAATGACGTCAGAGGGGAAAAAAACAGTGTTCGTTGTTCGCTGTAACTTCGTGGTCGTAATATTGCAAAGAGACATGACTGCTTGCAAAAAAGAGAAAAAGAGGAGAAATGCACTACAGGGTCTCGGCAGCAGTATGAAGTAGAGCTCAAAGGCTGCCTCAAGCAGAGAGCCCTGCAAGTACCTCTACACACAGACTTCGCTCCAAGGCCTATTGAAGTTCTAGGAGTGGGGAGAAGGGAGGGAGGAGGGGGAAAGAGAGGAAGGTGTAACTATCTCTGAGTCACCCATCTTAAAGCGAGCTAAGATGAAAACTTAAAGTAAAAAAAAAAAATACGGCAAAGAAAGGGATTCACCAACGTATTTTTCAAACGCAAATCTTCCAAGCCTCGGCAACCACATCATTAAATACAAATATAGACACAGGGACGGAAGATGGCTGGTTGTTTTGGGTATTTGGTATTTGAAGGTGTCTGCCTTAAGACAGCAGCACCAGGTGGTGGGTACCACTGATGTAATCAAAACACGGTGGGTCGTTTGAGGTATGAGATCCAGAGATTTGAGAAGAAAAAGAAGGATGGCGGTGGAGATGGTGATGGTGGTGATGAAAATCATCAATAGATCATTGTTCATTACAGAAGATGTGGCTGTGTCAAGGCAAATGTGTTACTATAAGCTGTTTGCATCTGTTTATGTTATGAAAATGTGTGTGTTCGTGTGTCGCACAACAAGGAATCTCCACATTTTGCAGTCCCCTCAGAGTGGGTGTTGTATCCCACAATAGAATAGAGACACTTGTGGCTGCAGGCGACCAAATCTGATTTAACCAAAGACGCGTCTGTGACCTAAATGCTCATGCACCAACTTGAGATGTGTATGATTCATACAGTTCATTTCTATGGGACAAAAAATATGTTTCCCCAATGACTACATGCTGTCTCACATTGCATGGAGGGACACGGGATGTATGCATTGAAAATAGAGGAAAATTAAGTGAGTATTCATAATGTGTAGACTGCATCATTTGTGCTCCCGATGACTAGAAATGCGACATCTCATTTGCAAAATATGCTGTCGGCTAGCTGCACAATTATTACCAGTGCTGCTGTATGACTTGATCATCAGTCAAGAGGGAAACAAACACATTGTATGTTTGTATAGTGCATTCGGAAAGTATTCAAACCCCTTGACTTTTTCCACATTTTGTTTTGTTACAATCTTATTCTAAAATAGATTTATTTATTTTTTATCCTCAATCTACACACAATTCCCCATAATGACAAAGCAAAAACAGTTTTTTAGATTTTTTTGCAAATGTATTAAAAACAAAAAACAGAAATAGCTTATTTACATAACTATTCAGACCCTTTGCTATAAGACTCGAAATTGAGCTCAGGTGCATCCTGTTTCCACTCTACAACTTAGAGTCCACCGATGGTAAATTCAATTCATTGGACATGATTTGGAAAGACACACACCTGTCTATATAAGGTGTGCATTTCAGAGCAAAAACCAAGCCATGAGGTCAAAGTAATTTTCCGTGATTGTGTCGAAGCACAGATCTGGGAAAGGGTACCAACAAATTTCTGCAGCATTGAATGTCCACAATAATACAGTGGCCTCCATCATTCTTAATTGGAAGACTTTTGGAACCACCAAGACTCTTCCTAGAACTGGCTTCCCAGCTAAAACTGACAATCGGGGTAGAAGGACCTTGGTCCGGGAGGTGACCAAGAACCCAATGGTCCTCCAGAGTTCCTCTGTGGAGATGGGAAAAACTTCCAGATGGACAACCATCTCTGCAGCACTCCACCAATCAGGCATTTATGGTAGAGTGGCCAGACGGAAGCCGCTCCTCAGTAAAAGGCACATGACAGCTCGCTTGCAGTTTGCTGAAAACACGTAAAGGACTCAGACCATGAGAAACAAGATTCTCTGGTCTGATGAAACCAAGATTGAACACTTTGGCCTGAATGTCAAGCGTCACATCTGGAGGAAACCTGGCACCATCCCTACAGTGAAGCATGGTGGTGGCAGCATCATGCTGTTGGTATGTTTTCCAGCGTCAGGAACTGGAGGACTAGTCAGGCTTGAGGGAAACACGAATGGAGCAAAGTACAGAGAGATCCTTGATGAAAACCTGCTCCAGAGTGGTCAGGACCTCAGACTGGGGCGAAGGTTCACCTTCCAACAAGACAATGACCGTAAGCACACAGCCAAGACAACCAGGAGTGGCTTCGGGACAAGTCTCTGAATGTCCTTGAGTGGCCCAGCCAGATCCCGGACTTGAACCTGATCGAACATCTCTGGAGAGACGTGAAAATATCTGTGCAGCGATGCTCTCCAATAACCTGACAGAGCTTGAGAGTATCTGCAGAGAAGAATGGGAGAAACTCCCCAAATACTAGTGTGCCAAGCTTGTAGCGTCATACCCAAGATTCAAGACTGTAATCGCTGCCAAAGGTGCTTCAACAAAGTACTGAGTAAAGGGTCTGAATACTTATGTAAATGCAATATATAATTTTTTTTTTAAATCAATTTTCAAAAATGTCTAAAAACCTGTTTTTGCTTTTTCATTATGCGGTATTGTGTGTAAATTGATGAGGGGGAAAACAACAATTTAATATATTTTAGAATAAGGCTGTAACGTAACAAAATGTGGAAAAAGTCAAGGGGTCTGAATACTTTCCGAATGCACTGTATATCCAAAGTACGTCCCAAATGACACCCTATTCCCTATATAGTGCACTATTTTTGACCAGGGCCCATAGGGAATATCGTGTCATCTGGGACACATCTCAAGTCTCCATCTGTAGTGTATGTAATTACTGGACTGGTTCAGTCAATGAGAATCCTCTGCTCATTCCTCGTACCCCCTCTCCTCTCATTCCATCCACCCCCTCCTGTTCTCCATCACATCTAGGGAACCTTTAACCAAACAAATCATCAACTTACAGTACTTGAATGATTTAAATTTGACTCAGATAGCGTTGCAGATAGCGTTGCAATTAGCAGTTTGCTGTTCGACTCCCCGCTCTCGATTCAGCCAGTATACAAACAAATGACCATCCTTGCCCCTTCACCAGCCAAGCTGGCCCAGGTAGAGAGTGTCAGAAGGGGCGGCTTCCTCTTTAGCTAGAGCAGCTCTGACAAAAACACTGGGGGCAAAATGTAGGTGCTCTGGGAAGCAAGGGGAGTTTTGTCTGTTCGGAGCCACAGCAAAGCGTTTAATTAATTTCCCAGCCAGAGCGTGAAGTAATTAACCTACATCAAACTAGAGAGTGTGGGAGCTGCTGTCAAAGGCTGCATCCCAATTCTTCACCCTTCTCCTCAAGTGCGTACCTACTTGAATGGATTTAGTAATTGTGGAAAGTTACTCCTGCCAATGCTTACACCAATCCTACGCTTTCAAATCCATGATGGGGAATGTGCAAGTGCATACTTCTGGAGAAGGGTGGAGAATGGGGACGTAGCCCCACTAGGGTGGAGAATTGGGAGGTAGCCCCTGTAGGGTGGAGAATGGGGAGGTAGCCCTTGTAGGGTGGAGAATGGGGACGTAGTCCCTGTAGGGTGGAGAATGGGGACGTAGTCCCTGTAGGGTGGAGAATGGGGACGTAGTCCCTCTAGGGTGGAGAATGGGGAGGTAGCCCCTGTAGGGTGGAGAATGGGGACGTAGTCCCTGTAGGGTGGAGAATGGGCACGTAGCCCCTCTAGGGTGGAGAATGGGGTGGTAGCCCCTGTAGGGTGGAGAATGGGGACGTAGTCCCTGTACTGTGGAGAATTGGGAGGTAGCCTCTGTAGGGTGGAGAATGGGGAGGTAGTCCCTGTAGGGTGGAGAATGGGGACGTAGCCTCTGTAGGGTGGAGAATGGGGACGTAGTCCCTGTAGGGTGGAGAATGGGGACGTAGTCCCTGTAGGGTGGAGAATGGGGACGTAGTCCCTGTAGGGTGGAGAATGGGGACGTAGTCCCTGTAGGGTGGAGAATGGGGACGTAGCCCATGTAGGGTGGAGAATGGGGACGTAGTCCCTGTAGGGTGGAGAATGGGGACATAGTCCCTGTAGGGTGGAGAATGTGGAGGTAGCCTCTGTAGGGTGGAGAATGGGGACGTAGCCTCTGTGTACTCTACGAAGAGAGCTATAACGGGTGCTCTAATACTGAGTTAGTGCTGTTGCCAGCTTGGACAGAGCATTGAGTGCAACGTTGGTCTCCTTGGGCAGCTTTGTTGTGTGGACAGTAGAAGTGTAGCTGTAAAGAAAATTACAGTGTTCATCAAGAAGTGAACACTGTAACAAGCATGTTACATGTAACAGGAGTATAATATATATTATTTTTTACCCCTATTTCTCCACAATTTCGTGATATCTAAATTGGTAGTTACAGTCTTGTCCCGTCGCTGCTACTCCCGTACAGACTTGGGAGAATCGAAGGTCGAGAGCCATGCGTCCCCCGAAACATGACCCTGCCAAGCGGCACTGCTTCTTGACACACTGCTTGCTTCACCATCTCTGCTTCACCAGCCGCACCAATGTGTTAGAGGAAACACTGTACAACCAGCGACCGTGTCAGCATGCATGCACCCGGCCCGCCACAGGAGTCGCTAGAGCGCGATGGGACAAGAACATCCTGGCCGGCCAAACCTCCCCCTAACCCATACGACACTGGGCCAATTATGTGCCACCTCTTGGGTCTTAGACCGCTGTGCCACTCGGAAGGCCCCAATAGGAGTATAATCTAAAACAGTGTGATCGTGCAACCATATGTTTTATGGGTCACTGACAGGGGGGGGGCATTGAATTCAATATATTTGCTTTTATTCTTTGTATACCTTGTCAATATTTATCTTCAAAATTGATCAAATTGAGGGTGCACGTTGGACATGATGACACCTCAGAAAGTCGTTCATGTTTTTAGATATCCGCTCAGGAATCTCTGCTCCTTCTCTGATTTGACCAGAATGTGATTTTCTAGTCCAAAGTGAGAGGCGAGGCATCAAATGCATTTATAATAGATCCGAGACAGTCCTGCTGAGCCCTGTATGGTGGAGTAGTTTCAGCGCATCAAGCTGTCTCCCACTGGGCAAAACTGTTTGAATCAACGCTGTTCCATGGCATTTCAACTAAATAAAATCTAAGTGATAATGTTCAATCAATGTGGGAAATTGATTGGATTTGCA
This sequence comes from Salvelinus namaycush, assembly GCF_016432855.1. Classification (NCBI taxonomy): domain Eukaryota; kingdom Metazoa; phylum Chordata; class Actinopteri; order Salmoniformes; family Salmonidae; genus Salvelinus; species Salvelinus namaycush. Next base: position 15,366,961 of record NC_052311.1, on the reverse strand, counting down.
AAAAGTAATCCGTGTAAGGAAATTTAGTCTTTTTGTCACCCAACTTTTAACATAATCCAATTACAGAGTACCATTTTTTGTTGATTTCACATTGAATTCAGGTTAGTTGACAGCTCAACCAAATGTAAATCAAAAATAGACGCTGAAATGACATCTGTGCCCAGTTGGCTAAAATTTAACCGAGACCGAGTTTGAGAAATCTCTCAGAGGAGCTTAAGCCAAAACCCAAAGTAGTTAAAGAGGACGTTTATCAACGGAATGCTGGGATGTTCATTTAGTATTCTAACCTTCTGCACCAGAGCTCTGAATTCTGAAACTTTTCTACATTTTTCTGTTAGCTGGTGCCGTCAGGGATTGAATAGGGCATGAGACGTCTGGCCTTTAGAGCAGGTGCGTTAAGCGATAATACCCTGCTCATGACCGGAAGAAGCATCTCACAGCTCTTTCTCACAGGCACTTTGGGCTGCTTAATCTGGTTCTGCTACCCAGAATAAAATATGAATGAGCAGGGAGACCAGGGAAAGCCTATGAGGAAGCAGCATTCTCAAAACAAACTTGGCACCTGGCCGAAGTTTGAGAAGAGTGTGTTCCTCCTGCTGCAACGTCTTCCTTCTTGTTTGTTCTGATGGCAAAGGTCAAGCAAGAAGGAAGACCCCATGCTTGGATTGTTTGCCATTTTGTTGCATCTCTGGTGGTTTTTCTAGCTAGGGGCTTATTTTGAAGCCATACTGATGGTTTGAGGTTATTATACAAAATGGTCCATTAGACTGCAAAAGGTACAGAAAGAATACAATGTTTTTATTTCAAACACAAGTACACATTTCTTTCATAATGATTTATATAAGGCTACTTAAGATTATAAAAAGGTTGTTTTGTCACTAGTTCTGGTCTCCAGCCATTCAACAAACTTAATTCCCCAACATCACTTTGTTTTCAGTGTTATATTTTATGTGTGTACATTACACAACCCTTTAAAAAGTGATAATAACCTGGATTAAAATAAAGAAATTACTCATCATTTCTTTATTTGAATCCAGGTAAATATCACTTATTAAAAGGGTTGTGTACCATTGACACATTGACGGAATAACCAGTCGAGACAGCAAACTGAAGCTCAAGCAAACGTGGCTCTGGGTGGTGTTCAGACTTCAGAAAATTGACTTTCTCTCCTCTTTTCTAACATTCCCTCCCTTCCTCCTTTCCTCTCCGACTCTCATTAAATAGTCATTACTGGGACTCCTGGAAGTTTCATTCTGTACTCATCTGAGAAAACCGACCCCAGACCCTCATACATCTGGCCCCCAGACCCTCCTGCATCTAGCCCCCAGACCCTCCTGCATCTAGCCCCCAGGCCCTCCTGCATCTAGAACTCAGACCCTCCTGCATCTAGAACTCAGACCCTCCTGCGCCTAGCTCCCATACCCTCCTGCGTCTAGCTCCCAGACCCTCCTGCATCTAGCTTGACGTTCGCACCATTTAAAAAAAATTACAGTAGCCCCCATAATTTGTTCTCACGACGTGCTGAGGCAGACTACCGCTCAACTAGGACATTGATGGTGTGGTGGGTGGCCTCCTGAGAATAAAAGTGTACAGAGGAGGCTAAAGAGTAAAAAGTGGGCCAACAGTACACAGCTAAACACAAACCTCTCTATGACCTTTATCACAGGACTATATACTTTCATCTAAATGTTCAACATCTTGAATGTTTTTGCATGTCAGGCCCCACAAATTCAGGAAAAACTTGTCTATAATCACTGCAATGTCAACACAGCCTTTGTGGGCAGGCTTTGTGTAGCCTAAAGTAAATCCCTCAAAACACCCTCAAACTTTAGCAAAGGCCTAGCTCACCCTGTGCCAACACCAGCATGCTACCAGAGCACAACAATCAATCATCTAGGAAATGCTGCTTTATCCTCCCACAATGTGCTGTCATGCAGCAAGTACTAATGTTATAAGGATAGTTATGGTCCTTCCTCTTGCCACAGACTCATCTAAAGTTGACTACATCAATTAGCAAGCTGTGCTTTGAAGTGCTTAAACGTCTGTTTCACATGAAAAGTGCTGGTGCGCTTGTCATACAGCAGGGGAAGGATAATTGTAGTTATCATTTTATATTAGTTGACATTAACTGTTTTTGCTATATTTGGAGGACTACAGTTTCTACCTTTTGCAATCAAAAAAATAGAAACTGAGCTTACTTCAGATTTCATCATGGGTCAAAAACAAAAAGCCCTTTCATGTTGGACTCAGTAACCACCTCTCTTCTTCCTGACAAACAGTTTTAACGGTCGAGGAAAGCTTTCTGTCTGGTCAGTGTTGTGTAGAGAAACTCAATTCCCACTTCGACCATTAACTCTGGCTCTGAGAAACATTTCCATTCCACAGCAGCTCTGGACATCAATAACAATCAGAGAAAAACAAATCAACTCATGCCAGCGAATAGGATTCAGACCAACCAGGGGTGTCAATAGACACAATGGTAATTGGAGCCAATTTCTCAACCACTAAGTTCAAACTTGATTCATGCTGTGGCTTAGGGACGCCATTTTGTTTTCTTTTCTTTTTTTATCATTTCATTTTGAACTATGTGTAATCTGAAAATCAAACAATTCCATTATGAATATATATACATTTCTAATAACCTCACAGACGCATGTATTTCAAATGCCCTGTTGATCTGCGGTAATCGTCTCATACCAGTTAATAAGATGGTTCAGTAGGAGCACTCACATCATTGCGCTTCATTTTAAGGTGCTTCCCCCAGAGTAGACAAGGCTAAACTAATTGTAGGTGCATTTTCTCAGTCAGACATCTGATGCTAGCCTTGCACAGGGCTTATCAGAGAGAGGTTTACATGGTGAAGAGGGAGCATCACTCATGTAACATGACGGTTCCTAGTCCCTGGTCAAGACAGCTCTTCCATCAGTCCAGGTCCCAGATTACACAATTGATATATGACAACATAAAGGTGAACACTAAAGGAAATTCAAACAGTAACATGACTTGATGTGGAGATGCTTTTCTTAGACTTTGGAAACTGTGCGCTTTGATACTTAATAACCTTTTAAGGATCGCACCCTTTTTTTCCAATTTTAGCCTAAAATGACATACCCAAATCTAACTGCCTGTAGCTCAAGACCTGGCGGAAGGATATGCATATTCTTGATACCGTTTGAAAGGAAACCCTTTGAAGTTTGTGGAAATGTGAAATTAATGTAGGAGAACATAACACATTAGATCTGGTAAAGATAATACAAAGAAAAAGCATGTGGTATTTTGTATTCATCTTTGAAATGCAAGAGAAAGGCCATAATGTATTATTCCAGGCAAGGCGCAATTTAGATTTTGGCAGCAGTGTATGTGCAAAGTTGTAGACAGATCCAGTGAACCATTGCAATTCTGTTCAAAATGTTGTGACAAGACTGCCCAAATGTGCCTAATTGGTTTATTAATAACTTTTTAAGTTCTTAACTGTGCACTCTCCTCAAACAATAGCATAGCATTCTTTCACTGTAATAGCTACAGTACATTTGACAGTGCAGTTAAATTAACAAGAATGTAAGCTTCCTGCCAATATCAGATATATCTATGTCCTGGGAAATGTTCTTGTTACTTACAACCTCATGCTAATCGCATTAGCCTACGTTAGCTCAACCGTCCCGTAGGGGACCTACCAATCCTGTAGAGGTACCAATCCTGTAGACATATTGAGGGCATAACATGCATGTGCCTTTTCCTTCTATTGAGGTTAAAGTTGAAAACATTTTCAAGTAATGTATCTCTGCTTTCCACAGGGGAATGTATCATATTCTGGATTCCAATAAAAAATAAATCACAAATTCCAGGTGTGCTAAGCAAGACACATGCAAACGTAAAAACAGCAGTGGATTGGAGTTCATACAATTCTCCAATGACCAAGTGATTCAGCAGCCACACTGCTGTTTGCTAATTTAACTTTAATGCCTGTGTTGCATTCATTTTTCTCCATTATGTATTCAGCACTGCAGCTACATAGGAGCCACAGGGCACTGTATTGTTGCATTTTCCACATCGTCCCATCTCCATCCCCATGAGCGCTCCAGGCATAGCTGAAGAAAATGGGGCAGCCCACGTTAAACACTCCTTCACATCCCATTGTTACGAATCTGACTCATATTGATGCTGCTCAAAAGGGCCACCTCTACAATTTATGGCGAGATAGTTCTTTCCCTGGCGAAAAAAGATTGCAGTCAGAGTGCAGTTTAACTGCAGTACAATGCAGTATAACCGCAGTATGCTGCAAATACTGTGTCCAAAATAACACAGTTTTTTTACTTCTGTAATTTTGCAGGGTAACTGCCGTTACAGTGCATTATAACTGCAGTTCAACTGCAGTATACTGCAGTTATTCTGCAAGTGCTGCGTCCAAAATACCACAGTCAACAACAGTTACTGCAATTCTACTTGTAAGGGTTGGTTTGTGAGCTATTTTAAGGGGCAACAAAAACTGTTTAACCCCCTAGAGTCAATTGACACACCGGTGCGTCAATCTAAGTTACATAATACAAAAATCCACATCAAAATCCGTCAATTTAAGGTAAAGATATCAACAACTACAAAAATCATTGAATGTGTCTCAATCCACCACATCAGCCTGTGTCGCACTTCCGCATCTACGGTGAAAGGTGGCAGAGCTAGAGCGGTGTTTGTCAGATCATTGTGGTGTTATTTGCATATTGCATCCTGATTAGCCATATGCTAATGAGGGCCTGTGGGAATGTAGGGGTTCATGAGGAAAAAATCTTTCATGTGGCTTCTAATGTGAAGCAACGTTAAGTTGGAAATAAATGTCCATTCATAAAGATACACCGTTAGTAGTTATTTTACTCAAGTATTGACAAGTTTGATTACACGACAACCATGAGACATCCCGAAAATCGCTCTTCTCACATTAACGTCTGTAGCATCCAAACGGTTTGACCACTCTACAATGACCACTCTATGGAAAGGGGAGACTCTCACAAACACAATGGTGTTCTCAGTTTTGCTCTACCCCCACATGTGTCAGGAGACTCGTCTGAAGTCGGTACTGTCCGTGTGCCAACTTCTATTCGGTAGCGTCCGAACAGTTTGGGCTACAAGCTAATGAGACCCCATTGTGAAAAGGGGAGATTCTCACAGACACGATGGTGTTCTCCGTGTTGCTCTATGACCGCCACGCCCAAGTGTCACGGGACTCGTCTGGAAGTAACCAGTACCGGTTTAAAAAGCAAATGGAAGTATTAAGGTAATTTTGTGCATACCCAAAAAACTGAATAACACATTCATAAATAGCAAAAAGGACAGTCAAAAAATAAATCATAATAAAAATGGTTTTGAAGTGTGTCCTAGATCTAAGAAATATGTGTAAAGACTAAAATTATAAATATATTTTTTTTTGTTTGTTGAGTTTTTATATATTTCTTAGATTTAGGACACACTTCAAAACCTTGTTAAATATGAGTTATTTTTTGACTGTCCTTTTTGCCATTTATGAATGTGTTATTCAATGTGTTTCTCTGGGCATTAGTAGTATTGGCCAAAATCAATATTTTACCAAAAGATATATATACAGTACCTACTCATTCAAGGGTGAAAGTTAATTTGTGGAATTTCTTTCCTTCTTAATGCGTTTGAGCCAATCAGTTGTGTTGTGACAAGGTAGGGGTGGTATACAAAAGATAGCCCAATTTGATAAAAGACCAAGTCCAAGAACTTTGAACGTTTCTTCAAGTGCAGTCACAAAAACCATCAAGCGCTATGATGAAACTGGCTCTCATGAGGACCGCCACAGGAAAGGAAGATCCAGAGTTACCTCTGCTGCAGAGGATAAGATAATTAGAGTCACCAGCCTCAGAAATTGCAGCCCAAATAAATGCTTCGCGGATTTCAAGTAACAGACAGATCTCGACATCAACTGTTCAACGGAGACTGCATGAATCAGGCCTTGAATTGCTGCAAAGAAACCACTACTAAAGAACATCAATAAGAAGAAGAGACCTGTTTGTGTCAGTGATTTATTTAGAATTCAAGGCACACTTAACCAGCATGGCTACCACAGCATTCTGCAGCGATACTCCATCTCATCTGGGAATATCATTTGTTTTTCAAAAGGACATGGACACAACAGACCTCCAGGCTGTGTAAGGGCTATTTGACCAAGAAGGAGAGTGATGGAATGCTGCATCAGATGACCCGGCTTCCACAATCACCCGACCTCAACCCAATTGAGATGGTTTGGGATGATTTGGACTGCAGAGTGAAGGAAAAGCAGCCAACAAGTGCTCAGCGTATGTGGGAACTCCTTCAAGACTTTTGGAAAAGCATTCCAGGTGAAGCTGCTTGAGAGAATGCCAAGAGTGTGCAAAGCTGTCATCAAGGCAAAGGGTGGCTACTTTGAAGAATCTAAAATATAGAAAAGAAACGTCCTCTCACTGTCAACTGCATTTATTTTCAGCAAACTTAACATGTAAATATTTGTATGAATATAACAAGATTCAACAACTGAGACATAAACTGAACAAGTTCCACAGACATGTGACTAACAGAAATGGAATAATGTGTCCCTGAACAAAGTTGGGTTCAAAATCAAAAGTAACAGTCAGTATCTGGTGTGGCCACCAGCTGAATTAAGTACTGCAGTGCATCTCCTCCTCATGGACTGCACCAGATTTGCCAGTTCTTGCTGTGAGGTGTTACCCCACTCGTCCACCAAGGCACCTGCAAGTTCCCGGACATTTCTGGGGGGGAATGGCCCTAGCCCTCACCCTCGGTCATGTCAGGAGGAGCCTGCAAGAAGGGTACCACAAGAGGGAGGAGGATGTCTTCCTCACAGCGTTGAGATTGCCTGCAATGACAACAAGCTCAGTCCGATGATGCTGTGACACAGCGTCCCAGACCATGACGGACCATCCACCTCCAATACAGGCTTCGGTGTAACGCTCATTCCTTCGACGATAAACGCAAATCCGACCATCATCCCTGCTGAGACAAAACCGCGACTCGTCAGTGAAGAGCACTTTTTGCAGGAACTGTCTGGTCCAGCGACGGTGGGTTTGTGCCCATAGGTGATGTTGGTGCCGGTGATGTCTGGTGAGGACCTGCCTTACAACAGGCCTACAAGCCCTCAGTCCAGCCTCTCTCAGCCTATTGTGGTCCCGTGTGGCTCAGTTGGTAGAGCATGGCGCTTGCAACGCCAGGGTTGTGGGTTCATTCCCCACGGGGGGACCAAGATGAATATGTATGAACTTTCCAATTTGTAAGTCGCTCTGGATAAGAGCGTCTGCTAAATGACTTAAATGTAATGTAAATGTATTGCGGACAGTCTGAGCACTGATGGAGGGATTTTGGTAACTCGGGCAGTTGTTGTTGCCATCCTGTACCTGTCCCGCAGTTGTGATTTTCGGATGTACCGATCCTGTGCAGGTGTTGTTACACGTGGTCTGCCACTGCAAGGACGATCAGCTGTCTCCCTGTAGCGCTGTCTTAGTCGTCTCACAGTAAGGACATTGCAATGTATTGCCCTGGCCACATCTGCAGTCCTCATGCCTCCTTGCAGCATGCCTAAGGCACCATCATGCAGATGAGCCGGGACCCTGTGCATCTTTCTTTTGGTGTTTTTCAGAGTCAGTAGAAAGGCCTCTTTAGTATCCGGTGCTTTCATAACTGTGACCTTAATTGCCTACCGTCTGTAAGCTGTTCGTGTCGTAACGACCGTTCCACAGGTGCATGTTCATTAATTGTTTATGGTTCATTGAACAAGCATGGGAAACAGTGTTAAACCCTTTACAATGAAGATCTGTGCAGATATTTGGATTTTTACAAAATATCTTTGAAAGACAGGGTCCTGAAAAAGGGACGTTTCTTTTTTTGCTGAGTTTATTTTGATTTGTTTAACACTTTTTTGCTTACTACATGATTCATATGTGTTATTTTATAGTTGATGTCTTCACTACTTTTCTACAATGTAGAAAATAGTACAAATAAATAAAAACCCTTGAATGAGTAGGTGTGTCCAAACTTTTGACTGGTACTGTATATATTTTTATACCTAAAGGGGTCCTACAATTCAAAATCAAATAGCTAAATGAGCCATAGTATAACCATGTTAAAACAATTCCATATGTCAGCTTAGCACCCCTCTCTCCTCCAACGTCTTAGACTGTAAAGAATTAATAGGAAGTGCTTTGAGGTCTGAAATGAGGACGAGGAGCAGAGCAGAATGTTCAGTAGCAACAAGCAAGTGTTAGTCAGCACTTCAGATGATTTACGTCCACAATATGTTTCAGTCTCATACAATTGTACACACTCAAGCCAACACAATTAGATCTGTATTTCATTGTTACAATTGCTCTGTACAACCACTTGCCATGTCATAAAAAGGCTTCACAATTAAAATCCACTGTAACATATCTAACATACCCAACATGTCTTGTTAATGGACCAATGTGCTCGACGCACAAATCATGGCATTTGATATATGGAGAATGGAAGGTGTGTGTGTGTGTGAGAGAGAGAGAGAGAGAGAGAGAGAGAGAGAGAGAGAGAGAGAGAGAGAGAGAGAGAGAGAGAGATGCATACACTCTCGTGTGTGCTTGTGCATGTACTGTTTTGCATATGTGTCTATAATTGAAAACACAGCATAAGGCAGCTGGACCAGGTTGAACAGTGGCTTCTCTGAAGTCAGCCACTGGACTGAGGCGTTGAGAGGCACAAACCCTGAACCACTGAAGGCGTGACACAAGGACACCTGTAGAAGAGTCCCAGGTTATCTCTCCGCACCACACAATCCTTCCTCTACTTCTTTAACTTCCAAATGAATGACATGGCCGAGACGGTAGGAATGCAAATGAAGTAGGAAGGGGCAGACAAGGTCTAGAATCGTCATTTGGGCCTTCCCCACATGGTTGAAAAGGAGCTTTATCGGAGAGTCGGAGACAGAGACACTCTAGCTAAGCAGCAGGACATAAGCCGGAGAGAGAGTGTGAAAAGGTGGTGAATGGACGTTACCGATTGAAAGACCAGCAACGGTTCCACTTTGGGTTTCTGGTGCTTATCTGGAAGTAGGGAGAGTAGTTGGTCTATCTGTCAAGGTCTCTGTGAGGGGGGTAAAGTGTCTGGCAGTCAAGGTCTCTGTGAGGGGGAAAAGTGTCTGGCTGTCAAGGTCTCTGTGAGTGGTTAAAGTGTCTGGCTGTCATGGTCTCTGTGAGGGGGAAAAGTGTCTCGCTGTCATGGACTTTGTGAGGGGGGAAAGTGTCTGGCTGTCATGGTCTCTGTGAGGGGATACAAGTGTCTGGCTGTCATGGACTCTGTGAGGGGGTAAAAGTGTCTGGCTGTCGTGGTCTCTGTGAGGGGGGAAAGTGTCTGGCTGTCAAGGTCTCTGTGAGGGGGAAAGTATCTGGCTGTCATGGTGTCTGTGAGGGGGTAAAGTGTCTGGCTGTCAAGGTCTCTGTGAGGGGGGTAAAGTGTCTGGCTGTCAAGGTCTCTGTGAGGGGGGAAAGTATCTGGCTGTCATGGTCTCTGTGAGGGGGGAAAGTGTCTGGCTGTCAAGGTCTCTGTGAGGGGGTAAAGTGTCTGGCTGTCAAGGTCTCTGTGAAGGGGCAAAGTTTCTGGCTGTCAAGGTCTCTGTAAGGGGGAAAGTGTCTGGCTGTCAAGGTCTCTGTGAAGGGGGAAAATGTCTGGCTGTCAAGGTCTCTGTGAGGGGGGAAAGTGTCTGGCTGTCAAGGTCTCTGTGAGGGGGGAAAGTGTCTGGCTGTCAAGGTCTCTGTGAGGGGGTAAAGTGTCTGGCTGTCATGGTCTCTGTGAGGGGGTAAAGTGTCTGGCTGTCATGGTCTCTGTGAGAGGGGAAGTGTCTGGCTGTCAAGGTCTCTGTGAGGGGGGAAAGTGTTGCTGTGGGCCCACTGAGTAAAGTATAGCAAAAGGACCTTTAATATAGATGAAATAAAAAAATATTCATCACATGAAGCTCCAAATTTTCTCCTCTTCAGATCAATCAATTTGCCTGCTTTACTGTTATTAGTCAAAGCCGGCTTTAGCTAGCTAGTAGGATTAGTCTCAGGAGTACTATGCCAGCACGGCAGAGTCGTGTGAGAAAATCGTCATTCCAGTCAAGGAGGAAGTAGCGTAGTTCCACAATCATGCCACACATAGTGTCATACAGATAGCATTGCTGAATTAAAGCTCTAAAATGGCACGCTTCTTCCATACACAGTTTGTCTGCCAGCGGTTTTTCTGTTTTGGAGATTGGTACAGCGTACATTGCTCACTGCCTGTAATTATAATTATTATCTTAACATTATGCACGCTCTGGCTGTGAGTTACCCCGAAGGAGCAGAGCCTAACGCCAAGACAATGTATCCAGTACGGTAATCTTTTTAATAAATGGTTAAACGAATACGTGGCATTTTCTGTCTGAAATGTATTTTTAGATGTAAGGGGACCACTTTGAATGAGATCTCAGGAGATCCTCCCCCAACAAAACTATACAGTCAAACTGTCCATGTAAGGCCATAAATAATAGGAAACCATACCATACGTAAGTTAAATAAAAGGAAACCATACCATTCGTAAGTAAAATAAAAGGAAACCATACGGATGCCCTATGAGCAGGCAGGAAGGCATCCCAATAATCCAACAGAGGTGACCTTACTAACCTGCATAGCCATGGTCTGTCATTAAAGCATTTTCCTTTCATTAAACCTTTTCCTCTCATTTAATCACACTGGCTATTTATGCTCACGCTCACTGCTCTCGATACAAGACTCTGCTCTCTCCTTGAGTCTCACCACAGCTGTTTGTTGACATCCAGCCCTATCCAGAGGAGACATCCTAGCCGGCCCTATCCAGGGGAGACATCCTAGCCTGCCCTATCCAGGGGAGACATCCTAGCCGGCCCTATCCAAGGGAGACATCCTAGCCGGCCCTATCCAGGGGAGACATCCTAGCCTGCCCTATCCAGGGGAGACATCCTAGCCTGCCCTATCCAAGGGAGACATCTTAGCCTGCCCTATCCATGGGAGACATCCTAGCCGGCCCTATCCAGAGGAGACATCCTAGCCGGCCCTATCCAGGCGAGACATCCTAGCCGGCCCTATCCAGGGGAGACATCATTGCCGGCCCTATCCAGGGGAGACATCTTAGCCAGCCCTATCCAGGGGAGACATCCTAGCCTGCCCTATCCAAGGGAGACATCTTAGCCTGCCCTATCCAGGGGAGACATCCTAGCCGGCCCTATCCAGGGGAGACATCCTAGCCGGCCCTATCCAGAGGAGACATCCTAGCCGGCCCTATCCAGGGGAGACATCCTAGCCGGCCCTATCCAGGGGAGACATCCTAGCCGGCCCTATCCAGGGGAGACATCCTAGCCGGCCCTATCCAGGGGAGACATCCTAGCCGGCCCTATCCAGGGGAGACATCCTAGCCGGCCCTATCCAGGGGAGACATCCTAGCCGGCCCTATCCAGGGGAGACATCCTAGCCTGCCCTATCCAGGGGAGACATCCTAGCCGGCCCTATCCAGGGGAGACATCCTAGCCTGCCCTATCCAGGGGAGACATCCTAGCTTGCCCTATCCAAGGGAGACATCTTAGCCTGCCCTATCCAGGGGAGACATCCTAGCCTGCCCTATCCAAGGGAGACATCTTAGCCTGCCCTATCCAAGGGAGACATCCTAGCCTGCCCTATCCAAGGGAGACATCCTAGCCTGCCCTATCCAGGGGAGACATCCTAGCCGGCCCTATCCAGGGGAGACATCTTAGCCTGCCCTATCCAGGGGAGACATCCTAGCCTGCCCTATCCAAGGGAGACATCTTAGCCTGCCCTATCCAAGGGAGACATCCTAGCCTGCCCTATCCAGGGGAGACATCCTAGCTTGCCCTATCCAGGGGAGACATCTTAGCCTGCCCTATCCAGGGGAGACATCCTAGCCTGCCCTATCCAAGGGAGACATCCTAGCCTGCCCTATCCAAGAGAGGACAGAGAAAGAAAATGAGGCCAGCAAATCCACAGGGGTATGACATCCATATAATTCCCCATTACCTTTTCCACTTCTTCCTCCTGGCATTGTTCATGTCTAATCTAAGAGGGGTTGATGTTGTTGTTGTGGAGATCTCCGTCTCCCGCTGAGTTCACAGAGATTCCTTTGTAATTATGTGTCAATCATGCACCTTTCACTGCATTAATGGCCCAAGCGATCCGGGAGCTCGACTTGAACCTGGCCAGGTGAATTCGATGGCAGATGTCTGCTTTTTTTCTGTAATCTTCTCGAAGCAGGTTTATTTATGTTCTGTCATATCATTACTTCTGAGTTCCGACCACTTTCACATATATCAGAAGCTATAGCAATGTTGGTGTTAAGGATATAATGGATAGGCTGGAGGACCTTGAGTAGTAGTGTATGGAAAATAACTCACAGTACATTCTGGCCCACTTCTGATACCGAAGTCATACATCCTTTAAATACTTCTGACAAACTCTCAGAGGGTGTCTCGGGGAGAGTTGGGATATGTGAAAAAAACACATTTCCAATTCACACATGCCCATAATACACACTTGTGTATGAAATAGGATAAATATAAGCACCCACCAAATTATCATTGTTATTATTACTATTATTAATATTACATCCTTTAAATTGGTGCTGCATGTCTGGAGGACAACTCATGACCTGGGTCATCATTTAGATCCCTTTTTCTCAAAACTGGACCTTGAGGCCGGGGACTGATTCAGACTTGGAACACTACCCTGCAGGCAAAACTGGTTAGGTTATAAACATCATGTTCAGATTGTAAAACAACATTTTCTTAACGTCTTTTAGCAAACAGATGTTTTTATCCGGTTGTAATCTGGTTATCTGAACAGATATTAAGCTAAATAGGACGTCTTTCTCATGATGTCTTAAGTCATCATGAAAACGACGTCTTTACTAAAATGCAACAAACAGGTTATATTTTGATTCCTCAATTTAAAAAAAAAACTGCTTGCAACCAGAAAATGACCATTTGGACTCTGACTTTTCACAAAGCACAACGCTGTCAAACATATATAAAAACTTATTTGAAAGTCGTGGGAGAAATTCTCAGAAAACCTTATGAAGATTCTTTATTGAGTCTGTGTTAAACATTGGAATTTAGTTTAGACGACTCTCGTCTTAGCACCAGGGCAAGTTTTCAAATCACAAAAACACCCTATTTTTGCCCCGAGAGACATCTTACCCAAATGTTGCATTGTTAATGAAAATCTTTTTTGGCATCTTTGTTACCCACATACTTTGAGACAGAATACTTCTGACTGCTTAGAAAACACCTTGGGAAGTAAGAGAATTGTTTGTCTTCCCTTGTTTGGAGAACAGGGCTCATCTGTTAAAGAGAACTTGGTCTCAGCATGACTCGCTGTTAAATTAAAGGTTAAATAAATAGAAAATTGGCACTCACCACAGCACCGACAGCTGATGTCAGGGTTGAATTTCCTAGCACCCTGGCACATGGTAGACATATCAGATAAACATTCAAGAAAGGTCAAGAACAAAATGTCAAATTTCAACTTCTGGGTGGAATTCCCCATTTAACTCTCCTTATATCACCACTATGATCTTACATCATATCTGGATATGGGTAGTCATCTGCTCGATGTCAGCCCTTTCATTCTGTCAGTGCCTGTTGCCATTCATGTGGATGGGCTGTCTACTTTGGCTGCCTTGGATATTGTACGAACGCTTTAGGCCTGCTAACTCATGCTAGAGTCTGTCCCATTGAATAAAGCCTTGCTGTCAACAGGGAGAAAGAGCAAGCGAATGCTATCCCTCTGGATTTACATCTGCTTTGGGGAACGTTCCTTTCTGGCGCGCCACACACATGTAATCAAATTATATAAATATTATATTTAGAAAGCATTTTTGTGCTTTCGAAAGTTGCCTCAAACCAGGTTTTTTTGGAGATAAAAAAAAATAATGTGAACCGGCAAATTGAGAAAGGCCATGAGGATTAGATTTAAAGGGAGGAATGACATCTTTATGTATGAGGCACTTTAAAATGAACAGGCATATTCTTTGTTGCATATGGGTCCTCTCTCTTTGAATAAGCTTATCTGCATACCTTTTAAATCACTTTCTCATAGAATTGGTTTTGTTGTCTTTGCACCATGTGTATATTCTAAGTAGATGTTCTGTATTTCTAAAAGCCTACCATTGGAAATGCTAAACAGATCCTTTAAATTTGTGAATGGGATTGTACTTATCTTACTCTATTGTTCACCTTAGAATAAAGTGATTTGTGAATCTAACTCCACACCCCCATCTCCATTATCTTAAACCTTCCATTTATTTTATGTCTCACTGTCCACCAGCTTGATTTGAAACGACCTGGTTGTCTAACATCTCTTTTTGACTAATTGATGTTCTCTAACCATAAAAGATGCTTCTCCTGATCTAAGAGGAGGGGCCAAAGATTTAGCTTGACTCATTTCTATGTCCAAGACAAGCCCTGTAGTATTCCACTGAACCAGGGTCTTTGGTGTTTAGTCTGCTGCTGTGCTATGGAGGATCAGTGGAAGGAGAGGTTAGCTACAAACAGAGCTTTACAGCCACAGGTCAATCCCTCCTTGGGGACTTCAGACTGGGGGGGATTGTGCGCCTCAGGGATGTGTTTGTGCACGTGCTTACCAATTTCACAGGGAAGTGTAGGGTCAACACCCCTTGGAAGGTAACCCCTAAGCCTGCTTTATGGCCACTTTCTGTTGGATTGCAACTCACATCAACAACATAATAGAGAGCTAAAGACCGGATCGTGATGTTATATGCTTTGGGGCTTTGCTCAATTTCGTTTTCGATTTCAAGGTTGGTTCTGTTTGGGTGTGACTTGCCCTGATTGGAATCATCCTAGTTGGTCAGGATGGGTTGCACCTGTCGCCTCGTTAATCAGTCATTAGTTTCACCTGTGCTGGCACAGGTGATACGTAAGAGCGGCTGGCCCAGTGGGCATAAGAGATGTTGGAAGACCTTGACTCTTCCTCATTGAGTTTGGAAAAAACAAAGCCTTTTATCTTGTGTTATCTTTAGTTAGCGCTACTTACTATTTACTCCATATAACAAGTTGGTGTGGGTTTTTATTTTCATTTGCCTTTTCTTGGGCAAATTTAGTTGGACTCATAGTTGGTGTCTTTTAGGACCCAGTTTCTTGTTGCTAGTCAACTTTCAGTGGACACCCCCATGTGTGTCTGAGAACCTCTCCTAAAACCCCACCTGTTTCATTTGGTTGTTGTTGTCACGCCCTGACCTTAGAGATCCTTTTAATTCTCTATTTGGTTAGGTCAGGGTGTGACTAGGGTGGGCAATCTATGTTTTCTATTTCTTTGTTGGCCTGGTATGGTTCCCAATCAGAGGCAGCTGTCTATCGTTGTCTCTGATTGGGGATCATATTTAGGCAGCCTTTTCCGACCTATTGTTTGTGGGATCTTGTTTTTGTGTAGCTGCCTGTGAGCAGCACAGCACGTCACGTTATGTTTTTCTTCTGTATTGTTTTTTGGTGAGTTTCATATTTATTAAACATGTGGAACTCTAAGTACGCTGCGCCTTGGTCCATTCATTCAGACGATCGCAACAGTTGTTAGTGACTCTTTGTTAGTTCCCCCTTCTTTTTGGTTTCTTGTTGGGGAACGTATTAGTGATCATCAGGCACCTAGCAGAAGAAAACTGACTGAAACAGGGAGGTACTACCTAGCCTTATAATAATAATAAATGCTTTGTTTTTTTCTGTTACATGCACTTATGAACACTACCTTGACAACCTTTGCTGTAAATACATTCTGTTGTTGTTGAAAAGTGAGCATGTCTGGTGTTTTAAATTCTCTGTGATTTAGACGGTGATACAGGTATGTGACAGGGATGAAAGCAGCAAAGTACAGGACCTAAGAAGCCCTACCTGCGTGTTTGGTTATCTTAAGGTTGTATAGGTAAAAGGGACACGTTTAAATTAAGGTTGCCGGGAAGTTAGAAGTAAAACTAAATTTGTGTACTGTATGTGACAGGGATGAAAGCAGCTGCATTAAGATCAAGACCTTGGCTAAGTACATGCATGTTTGGCTGTATTAGGGTTTCTGAGAGGTATGTGTTTGGTTATATTAAGGTTGCTGGGAGAGGATGTTCTATTGGGGTTGCATAAGTGAAAGGAACATGAAAGAGACATGATGTGACTGACTGCCACAGCTGGAGTCATACCTTTCGTGGCTAGCTCCCAGAAGTAGAAGGCAGGGAATAGAATGATGTTAGAGGTTGCGCAGCATGAGATGGATTGGAATAACTGGGCGGGTATTATTTTACAGCAGCATCCATCGTGTGGGGTTTGTCTGTTGTAGCTGTCTGTTTTCGCCCGTGTAAGGTGTTCTTAAGTATACTGTACATACTTTAATCTGTAGTGTCTATGTTAGCATTGAATTGTAGGACAGACCTTTTTTCCTATATTCAGAAGAGTACACTATATCAAAACGTTTCAGTACTTTTTCTTCCGTTTACTGCCTAATCAATAAGACTGTGTTTTTAATGGGTATTGACTGTTGGGGACTTCTCATGTAAAATGTTGTCTCTGTTATGACGATGAATAACGCTCCCCATTGCTCACTTGTAGACCCACCAGAGTACATACACACAAACACACTAAGGCAAACAGCAGAAGTGACAGTGACAGCTCCTGTGCTCCAAATCTTCCAAAATAGGGGAGAATTCACAACTTGATTTGTGGCCGAGCAAGCTGTCCCCAAGCCAATGGGGCAGGGATGTCACACACCATTAATATTCGCCTATATTTGGTCAGAGCTGCGCTCTCCCTGTCACGTTGTCTCTAGGTGGGTGACAGATGTACCCCCGGCCCCAGATGTCAGCACTCCCGTTAGGGGGGCCATGGCAGCCAACCAAGCCTAGGTGTGTAGCTCCATGCTCAGGGAAAATGATGCTGTCAGAACAGTGTTCGATAAGTGCTGCTGCCAACAAACACCATTCTTCTTCCCCCTATCTTCTTCCATTCTCCCTCCACCATCACTTCTTCTCCCTCCACCATCACTTCTCACCCCATTCCACAACTTTCGTCTCAACACTGCTCCACTTCCCTCATTATCACTCGCTTCCATTCCTCCTCCATTGCAGGTTGTTACCATGGAGTGGTTGGCTACAAGGCATGATGGGAGGGAGGAGAGAGAGAAAGCAAAAAAATAAAGAGAAATATACAATTGTGTCAAAACACACAAAGCCACTACACCAGCTACCAGGGAACCCAACAGTGGCAGGTGTAGCAAGCCATTTTTCCAGTCAATTTTCCAAATCTTTTCTGGCTTCTACTCTGTCTGCTGAATCATGGCACCCCAGGGAGAAGCGCTTTAGCAGCCAGAAAAACTCCCAGTAATAGCAACGATAAAATAAGAGCTTTTTATTTCAAAGTGAAGAGAGAGGAAGAGAGAGAAAGAACAAAAGAGTGCAAAATCTTGTGATTGGGAAAATGTGAAGCTGGCAATCATAGCATCAGAATCAAATACATTTTTAATAAGCTGGCTTCAGTGCAGAAGGAACAGGCAGATAATTGTCCTACTGATGAGTTTAATCGGGCGTGTTTTCTCCCCACGAATAGATAAAAAAAATACAAGACCTTTATCTCTTTAGGAAGCGTCAGGGGCATATGACAAAATCCGCAAGGAAGATGAATGACTTAAACAGAATGGAGGAAATTTGATGGTTAGGACCCGTGAGTGATTTCTCATGTTGTGCTCCCACCCTTTGATCTCCCAGTTTACAAACCCGTTAAATGAATTCCGTTATCACTCCTTACTTTGTGTTGTTCTTCAGAAAAGTGCCTCGCGAGACATTCCTATTCAGATTGGTGATTGAGGGCTCAGCGTGGTGGCATCAAAAGAAACTAGTGGATAGATGAGAATGTAGAGAAAATTACTTGCCTTACAAAAAGTGCATTTACACAGTCAACCAAATTGTTTTTTTCACTAATTGGTCCTTTGATGTGAATAGATCGAATAGGTCAAAAGACCAATTAGTGGAAAAAAGATCAGAATTGGGCTGCTTGTGTAAACGCAGCCAAAGTGCTTTGGTGTTCTTTAAAAGACTATATCCCCAGTTGGGTGTCTTGCGCATTAAATAGATTTAACCCCCCAGGACACACTACTTTGTGTGTCGCGTTTTATGCACCCTTTACCTCCCCTATGCTTTACAACTCGATAACATGTGGCAGAGCAGATTCAGAGCAGAGCCACACCTGTTTTGAGCCCCATCTGTTAAGCGAGAAACTAAAAATGCGTTGGCATTAATGTGTCACATATCAGTTTGTAAACAATGTTAAATAAATTAGTTAATTGAGTAAATAAAGCCGCATACAAACATGGTCTCTTTTTTGCTTTCTTGAGTAAGGAAGTTCCAAAATGCAGGTGTTAAAGCCTTTATAACTTTCAGTGGTGATGGGGCAGCCAGCGGAAAATACAGAGCGTAGGGGTTGGTAATGTTATCTAGTTGGCCGTGATTGGCTCAGTATTCTGTCAATCATGGGGACACTACATCTCGAAATCTCGAGCTCGAAATTCAATCCCCTTGGGTGCTGCCATAGATTTACATTATAAGTTCCCATCCAAGAAGGCTTAAGGTCATTGGCCACAGAGAAAATGACGTCAAATCACGTTATATCTACCATAGCTTTGATTGGACTGATCATGTCAACATCATACTTTCAAAATCGTAGCTAGCAAGCTAGACAAGCAGTCATCATTATGAATCAAGTCGACAATCTACTGGCAAATCCTTTTCAAGGATTTTCATATGAAGAGAAATGATAGATAAAACATATTGGTGTTCATCGGACATTGGACATAAACATTACAAAACAAATTGGTAATCACAAATTCAACAATGAGTGGTTTGGAAGGAATCAAAGTCTAACTGCAAGCGTTGCAAAGCAATCATTAGCTTGCTATTCAGTTGAGAGGGTGTGTGGTCCATGTCTGGGTTTAAGGGTCTCTTTTCCTAGCTTAAAAGGATAAACATTCACATGCAATATCATGGGGCATAAAAGGTTGAATACATTGGCCATGCTGTCAATCCAGCATGACTTCTGCCGCATTCAAAACAGCTGGAAACTCAGAACTGGAAAATCTCAGACTTCAGTGAGTTCAAAACAAGTAGGAATTCTGAAGAAAAAAAAACGAGCTCCGATTGGGAAAATACGTTTTGAACAGTCAACTAACTCGGAATTCCAAGTCGTGAACTCAGGCCTCTTTCTAGAGCTCGACTCGAAGTTCACTGACGTCATGAATCAACCTTGTTTTTTGTCCCAGAGTTTCCAGTTGTCTTGAAAGCACCATAAATCCAGAGAATGCCAACTGTTGATGACAACATTTTCCCACAAGGACCATCGCAGCAACTCCTGTTCAAGTTAGCACAGCACAACAAGGGGAGTCCAAAAAGTGCAAGTTGTGTTAGTAGACCATGTGCCTCGCCCTAATAATTTGGTCCCTTTCCCACTCATAACTTAGCCTACTGTTCTGACTTGGTGGTGCACATGTAGCCTATAGCCTGTTTTAGAGAAATGTCACCATTGAATATTGTAAGAGCTTTCATTGTCTGCTTATATGCTCCCTTTATTTATCCTACGGTTCTGACTTGGTGTACAGGGAGAACACTAAGAATGGCCCATATTCTGTTGCTGTAAATTTCAAAAGTGCTGAACAAAAAGTTCACTATATCTGTCTTAGATCTCTCATTAATGTCTTAATTGAAATTACAGATAGCCTCTTATCTGCCCATCATTCCCTTATGCCATAGTTTGTACATCTCAATTGTCAGTAGAAACCATATTTGTTTAAGCAAGTCAGCCATATCAGCCATGTTAAAAAAAATGAGGCTGAAAGCACTGTTTCACTTTCAGACAAGGCTCTGCTGATAGCCAGGTGTAGCAGTGTTAAGGATTCACTCCATTGTGCTAAAAAGAAAGCTCTGCTGTTGGGACAGCTTTATGTCGGCCCTAACAGTTTGTGTGCACCGTTTGTCACAGTTATAGTGCATTTCATGTATTGTATAGTGGCTTTGCTGGCATGTATCTAAAAAAAAAATGGGGGGGTTTGCAAAAATCACCACTGACGGGTATATGCTTGTCGGTTGATAATGTAAATCAAGGGTTATGGTTACAACAGTCTTTTCACTTTTTCACAGACAGTTCACAAGTTGAGGACCAGACATTAAATGGGTTTAGAATATTTGAGGAGATGAATCGGAGAATAAGTTTCATAAGGGGAATGAGAACGGACTGGATGAAGCCAAGATCTGCAGATGAAGGATCTGGGGGGGGGGGGGGGGGACTCTGTAGGGTTTGGCTTGGAGTCTCCCGTAGGCATTACTGTCAGGCCGGGATAGTTAGATGGCTGTGGTGAAGGCAATCCACAAAAAGAGAACTCCAAGTTAGTCAGACCCTGGAGAGGAAGTTAGAGGTTCTGGACTGTAACTGCTGATTGGGTGGCAATATAGTTGAGGTAGTACAGGCATACGGACGAGATGTCCACAGTGAACCAACCGTAGATCCCAGGAGAGCTAGCAGAAGCGACGGTGGCAAGGAAAACAAATACTTCCTTAAAGGAAGAAAACCTGGAACCAGGCTCAGCATGTGGTGGGCTGTCCTGATGATGTCGGAGCAGATGTAGGAATGATAGGCTTGCGTGGACAAGTGGCTGAGAAGTTGTACGGTGTAGTCTGGGATGCCGCGTCGGGATGTCAGGGAGACAGCTCCGATGCGGATGGACCACTGGTGTGGTTCCGCCAAACTGATCGGTTTTGGTGTGTTTGATGGTGAAATCTTTGTCGAGGATGGGGACATTTGACTCGCTAGGATGACAGGAAGGGTTGTAGATAGCAGATGAGGATATAAACTTAGAACATTTCAGGAATATATTTTTTCCTCCAAAATAAAAACTTTGACTCTACTGTGGAAGAGACTGCAAAGGAGATAATCGGACCGCAGCGTCTGGATGCAGGCAGACAAGATGTCGATTGTGATGGGCTGGCAGCAAGGGGGGGGGGGGGGGGGGCTTAGGTGCATTGGAGGACCTTGAGGAGAAGGGAGACATTCGGGTGAGAGGATGAACATGGAGACCCATTAAGCAAATTGAGAAAGTTCGGATGGAGGATGTCCGCATGGAGAGGGATGAGCTGGCATGTGTAATGAAGGCAGACATAATGACCAAGTCATTGGAGAAAAAGGCACGTGATAGATGTATAAGGAGGGATTGGGGTTGGTAGGGGTTCTGTATACGGGGCCAAGCACCTGAATCGCGATTGAGTTATATTAGCCGGGTAAATGTGCAGCTCTAAGAACGAAGCGATTGATTAACAGATTGCCAGGCTAGACGTCTATGGAAACTCATGATACGGAGGGAGTCAGAATGGCCATTCTTAAGGTGTACCACAGAAAGTTGGTCAGAATGAATAAGTATGGCCCTTCTGGCCATTCGTGCCTGCAGAGAGGTGTCTACGACAATTGGGTACAACTCAAATAGGGCGTGGGGGTGGACGCAGGAGAGGAGGCAAATTCATGCAGCAGCAAGACAACCACTGTAGAAACCCCTGTACCTGATGGAAGGGGCTGCATCAGTGAACAGCTGTAAGTCTTCAGGAGAAGAGTAATCGGTGATACCATTCAATTGACTCTGGAGGTGGCAAAGCCTGAGCTCCGAGGGATCAAAACACCACAGTGTGAAGCAGGGAAGGCACGGAGGAAGCCAAGAGAGATGATGGGAAGGAGCTGCCTTGAGGGATGATCCTGATTAGCATAACTCAGGTGACCCAGCAGTGAAAGCAGCTGACATTTAGTGCAGGGGGGAGATGCCAAGTAATTGGAGAGGGAAATGTGCTAAAGTTTATTGAAACGCAGGGAGGCCTGAAAGGAGACTGGGTCCAGCATGATGCGGTGGAATTTGAGTCGAGTGGAGGGACCATTGACTTCTAAGAGAGAAATACGCCAGAATATAAGGAAGCCTATTGACATTCAGCTAGAGCCAACAGAGGGCCTCGGCTAAGGTGTTGAATGTTCGAGGGCTGCTATTGCATCCAAATGTCAGGCGGACAGAGAAGTAGTACTGCCCCTCCCAGCAGACTCCAAAAAGAAACTAGGTGTCGGGAAGGAGGGGCAGCACCTTGAAGGCGGAGAGGCCAGAGCAGGCATACAATTTGGAGAGGGCACTGCTGGCAGAGGAGGCAAGGGCAGGGAGTGAGGGATGGAGGGTGGGAAAAGCTGACGATAAGATAGACAAAGGGGCAGGGGAGGACACAGAGAGAGCTGGAAGGCCATTGGCAGGGGGTGGAGCCATGGCGTCCGGGATGTTTGCGGGCTGCGTCTGGGCAGAAGCAGTGTGCTTACCCCCCAGAGAGCCCACGTACAGGTAGAACAGCTCTGCCTTATCATTACAATGGAACGCGATCCCTCATTCCCAGAGCTTCTTCTGTAGACTAAAAACAGTCCAGGCTGACAGCACTGGAGGCTCTGATTTGGATGACTCAGAAGTGGATGCGGGAGAAGAGGGGAGGGGTTCTGTAGAAGGGCGGGATGGTGGGGGTCGAGCCTTCCCCGCATGTGGAGAAGGGAGGATGGTGAGCTTCGGCGGGCAGGGCGGTGGGGAGATTATTTGTGAGGCTTGGAACGATGTTGGGGTACTGAGACAACGGACACAGCTGTCTAGTTAGAGGTGGTGCGTACCCGATAATGGAGAGTCTGGAACTTAGTCTGAAAACATCTCGGAATACAAGGCAGTGAGATCAATCTCCATTGTAATCTAAGTAAGTTATCTAACTTGAGTAGACCTTACGATAAAGGTTTTTCACACACAGTGTCTTGCATGAGAAGCAAAAAAAGAATGACTGTTTGGTGAGGTTTTAGTAGGATGGTAGTGGTGATTAAGGAGAGTGAGAACAGGTGTTGAGGCTGATTAGCACTTAGTACTTCCGGCGCCGACAGAGATGGCCGCCTCGCTTCGCGTTCTTAGGAAACTATGCAGTATTTAGTATTTTTTATGTATTATTTCTTACACTGTTACCCCAGGAAATCTTAAGTCTTATTACAAACAGCCGGGAGGAACTATTGGATATAAGAGCAATGTCAACTTACCAATATTATGACCAGGAATACGACTTTCCCGAAGCGGATCCTCTGTTTGGTCCACCACCCAGGACAATGGATCGGATCCCAGCAGGCGACCCAAAACAACGGCGCCTCAGAAGGGACAAATAGAGCGGTCTTCTGGTCACGCTCTGTAGAGGGGCACATCGCCCACCGCTCCCGAGTATACTACTCGCCAATGTCCACTCTCTTGACAACAAGGTAGACGAAATCCGAGCAAGGGTTGCCTTCCAGAGAGACATCAGAGATTGTAACATTCTCTGTTTCACGGAAACATGGCTCACTCGGGATACGTTATCAGAGTCGGTACAGCCACCTGGTTTTGTCACGGATCACGCCGACAGAAACAAACATCTCTCTGGTAAGAAGAAGGGCGGGGTGTATGCCTTATGATTAACGAGTCGTGGTGTGATCATAACAACATACAGGCACTCAAGTCCTTTTGTTCACCTGACCTAGAATACATTACAATCAAATGCCGACCGCATTATCTACCAAGAGAATTCTCTTCGATTAGAATCACAGTCATGTATATCCCCCCCAAGCAGACACCTCGACGGCCCAGAAAGAACTTCATTGGACTCTATGTAAACTGGAAACCACATATCCTGAGGCTGCATTAATTGTAGCTGGGGATTTTTACAAGGCTAATCTGAAAAGAAGGCTCCCTAAATTTTATCAGCATATCGAATGTGCGACCCGGGCTGGCAAAATTCTGGATCATTGTTACTCTAACTTCCGCGACGCATACAAAGCCCTCCCTCGCCCTCCTTTTGTCAAATCTGACCACGACTCCATTTTGTTGCTCCCAGCCTATAGACAGAAACTTAAACAAGAAATGCCCGTGCTCAAGTCTGTTCAACGCTGGTCCAAACAATCTTTCCACGCTTCAAGATTGCTTCGATCACGTGGACTGGGATATGTTCCGGATAGCGTCGAACAACAACATTGACGCTGATTCGGTGAGCGAGTTTATTAGCAAGTGCATCGATGATGTTGTACCCACGTCGACTATTAAAACTTTCCCGAACCAGAAACAGTGGATTGATGGCAGCATTTGCGCAAAACTGAAAGCGCGAACCACTGCTTTTAATCAGGGCAAGGCGACCGGAAACATGACCGAATACAAACAGTGTAGCTATTCTCTCCGCAAGGCAATCAGACAAGCTAAGCGTCAGTATAGAGACAAAGTAGAGTTGCAATTCAACGGCTCAGACACGAGAGGTATGTGACAGGGTCTACAGGCAATCACAGACTATGAAAAGAAAACCAGCCCAGTCGCGGACCCTGATTTCTTGCTCCCAGACAAACTAAACAACTTATTTGCTCGCTTTGAGGACAATACAGTGCCACCGACACGGCCCGCTACCAAAACCTCCTTCACCGCAGCCAACTTGAGTAAAACATTTAAACATGTTAACCCTCGCAAGGCTGCTGGCCCAGACGGCATCCCTAGCCGCGTCCTCAGAGCATGCGCAGACCAGCTGGCTGGTGTGTTTACGGACATATTCAATCAATCCTTATCCCAGTCTGCTGTTCCCACATGATTCAAGAGGGCCACCATTGTTCATGTTCCCAAGAAAGCTAAGGTAACTGAGCTAAATGACTATCGCCCCGTAGCACTCACTTCCGTCATCATGAAGTGCTTTGTGAGACTAGTCAAGGATCATATCACCTCCACCCTACCTGACACCCTAGACCCACTCCAATTTGCTTACCGCCCCAATAGGTCCACAGACGACGCAATCGCAATCACACTGCACACTGCCCTAACCCATCTGGACAAGAGGAATACCTATGAAAGAATGCTGTTCATCGACTACAGCTCAGCATTTAACACCATAGTACCCTCCTAACTCATCATTAAGCTCGAGACCCTGGGTCTCGACCCCGCCCTGTGCAACTGGGTCCTGGACTTTCTGACGGGACGCCCCAGGTGGTGAGGATAGGAAACAACATCTCCACCCCGCTGATCCTCAATACTGGGGCCCCACAAGGGTGCGTTCTCAGCCCTCTCCTGTACTCCCTGTTCACCCATGACTGCGTGGCCATGCACGCCTCCAATCATCAAGTTTGCAGACAACACTGCAGTGGCTTGATTACCAACAACGACGAGACGGCCTACAGGGAGGGGGTGAGGGCCCTCGGAGAGTGGTGTCAGGAAAATAACCTCACACTCAACGTCAACAAAACAAAGGAGATGATCGTGGAAACAGCAGAGGGAGCACCCCCCTATCCACATCGACAGGACAGTAGTGGAGAAGGTGGAAAGTTTTAAGTTCCTCTGCGGACACATCACAGACAAATTGAAATGGTCCACACACACAGACAGCGTTGTGAAGAAGGCGCAACAGTGACTCTTCAACCTCAGGAGGCTGAAGAAATTTGGCTTGTCACCAAAAACACTCACAAACTTTTACAGATCGAGAGCATCCTGTCGGGCTGTATCACCGCCTGGTACGGCAACTGCTCCGCCCACAACCGTAAGGCTCTCCAGAGGCTAGTGAGGTCTGCACAACCCGTCACCGGGGGCAAACTAGAGATCATCAAGGACAACAACCACCCGAGCCACTGCCTGTTCACCCCGCTATCATCCAGAAGGCGAGGTCAGTACAGGTGCATCAAAGCAGGGACCGAGACACTGAAAAACAGCTTCTATCTCAAGGCCATCAGACTGTTAAGTAGCCATCACTAACATTGAGTGGCTGCTGCCAACATACTGACTCAAATCTCTAGCCACTTTAATAATGGAAAAATTGGATGTAATAAATGTATCACTAGTCACTTTAAACAATGCCACTTTATATAATATTTACATACCCTACATTACTCATCTCATATGTATATACTGTACTCTATACCATCTACTGCATCTTGCCTATGCTGTTCGGCCATCGCTCATCCATATATTTATATGTACATATTCTTATTCATTCCTTTACACTTGTGTGTAAAAGTAGTTGTTGTGAAATTCTTAGATTACATCTTAGATATTACTTCATGGTCGGAACTAGAAGCACAAGCATTTTGCTACACTCGCATTAACATCTGCTAACCATGTGTATGTGACAAATAAAATTTGATTTGATTTGATTTAGTAGCAGCTGGAGCTTGTTTGAGGAGCTACGTTCAAGGCAACTAGTTAAGTGTTGCAAATGGCAGTGGAGGCTGATTGGCAATTGTTAGCAGCTGGTGCTTGTTGAGTTGCTAGGGAGCTGAGTTCAAGGCAACTAGTTAAGTGTTATACTACATGACCAAAAGTATGTGGACAGCTACTCAGCTACTCAAACATCTCATTCCAAAATCCTGGACATTAATATGAAGTTGGTCTCCCCTTTTCTGCAATAATAGCCTCCACTCTTCTGGGAAGGCTTCCACTAGATGTTGGAACATTGCTGCGGGGTCTTGCTTCCATTCAGCCACAAGAGCGTTAGTGAGGTAGGGCACTGATATTGGCAAATTAGGCATGGCTCGCAGTCGGCGTTCCAATTCATCCCAAAGGCGTTCGATGAGGTTGAGGTAAGGGCTCTGTGCAGGCCAGTCAATTTCTTCCACACTGATCTTGACAAACCATTTCTGTATGGACCTCGCTTTGTGCACAGGACATTGCCATGCTGAAACCAGAAAGGGCCTTCCCCAAACTGTTGCCACAAAGTTGGAAGCACAGAATCGTCTAGAATGTCAATAATGTTAAATATTTAATATTTAATATTTCCCTTCACTGGAACTAAGGCGCCTAGCCCGAACAATGAACAACAATCCCAGACCATTATTCCCCCTCCACCAAACTTTACAGTTGGCACTATGCATTCAGGCAGGTAGCATTCTCCTGTCATCCGCCTAACCCAGATTCATCCGTCGGACTGCCAGATGGTGAAGTGTGAATCATCACTCTAGAGAACGCATTTCTACTGAACCAGAGTCCAATGGCGGCGAAATTTACATCACTCCAACCAACGCTTGTCCACCTTTACATTTACCACTAGCCCAGTAATCACTTCTTTCAATGGTACCCTGTTACTAAGAGCAAAGCAAGAAACCGATCTTACCCCGAGTTGTGCGACACGGAGCGCCCACTCCTTTTTGGACGGAAGAAATACGCAAATATCGCAAGCCCACTACAGGTTTCCTTCACTGACTCAACTGCACCCAACTCCTTTCCCACCCACCCTGAAATCACAAATGGATCTACTAAATGGCAAGGATTCACTTTCTCCCAAAATGTCACTCCTACTGGACCAGATTCTTCTTTATGTCAATCGATGAAAGGCTTAGGCTCCAAGCTCTTCACCACACGTTCCACTTTGCATAACTCGCCCTCACTCAATTCCATTTCACCTCCATTACTCAACCTGGTGCACTGCTCACTCTTCTTCGCCCCCCGCCCCTCTTTCTATCACCATCTTCATCAAATTCAACCTCAACCTCTGCATTCCTCCTTCTCTTCAACGCCTTCTTCCTCTTTTTCCTCTTCCCTTCCTCACAGCTGAAACAGAAGACTGTCTCCTGCAGCTTAGGTAGAGCCAGTAGGTCCCCACACTCATAACAGAAGACTGTCTCCTGCAGCTTAGGTATAGCCAGTAGGTCCCCACACTCATAACAGAAGACTGTCTCCTGCAGCTTAGGTAGAGGCAGTAGGTCCCCACACTCATAACAGAAGACTGTCTCCTGCAGTTCAGGTAGAGGCAGTAGGTCCCCGCACTCATAACAGAAGTTCCTGTGGTTCCCGCTTGTCTCTGTAGCCTTTTTCCACACGACCGTCCCCACAAAATCTTCTCCCCGTATTGAAACGAAGAGGAAAACCCATCGTTTTTACCACCCCTGCACATCCACTCTGTACTAGTACCCTGTGTACAGTGGGGCAAAAAAGTATTTAGTCAGCCACCAATTGTGCAAGTTCTCCCACTTAAAAAGATGAGAGAGGCCTGTAATTTTCATCATAGGTACACTTCAACTATGACAGACAAAATGAGAGAAAAAAATCCAGAAAATCACATTGTAGGATTTTTAATGAATTTATTTGCAAATGATGGTGGAAAATAAGTATTTGGTCACCTACAAACAAGCAAGATTTCTGGCTCTCACAGACCTGTAACTTCTTCTTTAAGAGGCTCCTCTGTCCTCCACTCGTTACCTGTATTAATGGCACCTGTTTGAACTTGTTATCAGTATAAAAGACACCTGTCCACAACCTCAAACAGTCACACTCCAAACTCCACTATGGCCAAGACCAAAGAGCTGTCAAAGGACACCAGAAACAAAATTGTAGACCTGCACCAGGCTGGGAAGACTGAATCTGCAATAGGTAAGCAGCTTGGTTTGAAGAAATCAACTGTGGGAGCAATTATTAGGAAATGGAAGACATACAAGACCACTGATAATCTCCCTCGATCTGGGGCTCCACGCAAGATCTCACCCCGTGGGTTCAAAATGATCACAAGAACGGTGAGCAAAAATCCCAGAACCACACGGGGGGACCTAGTGAATGACCTGCAGAGAGCTGGGACCAAAGTAACAAAGCCTACCATCAGTAACACACTACGCCGCCAGGGACTCAAATCCTGCAGTGCCAGACGTGTCCCCCTGCTTAAGCCAGTACATGTCCAGGCCCGTCTGAAGTTTGCTAGAGAGCATTTGGATGATCCAGAAGAAGAGTGGGAGAATGTCATATGGTCAGATGAAACCAAAATATAACTTTTTGGTAAAAACTCAACTCGTCGTGTTTGGAGGACAAAGAATGCTGAGTTGCATCCAAAGAACACCATACCTACTGTGAAGCATGGGGGTGGAAACATCATGCTTTGGGGCTGTTTTTCTGCAAAGGGACCAGGACGACTTATCCGTGTAAAGGAAAGAATGAATGGGGCCATGTATCGTGAGATTTTGAGTGAAAACCTCCTTCCATCAGCAAGGGCATTGAAGATGAAACGTGGCTGGGTCTTTCAGCATGACAATGCTCCCAAACACACCGCCCGGGCAACGAAGGAGTGGCTTCGTAAGAAGCATTTCAAGGTCCTGGAGTGGCCTAGCCAGTCTCCAGATCTCAACCCCATAGAAAATCTTTGGAGGGAGTTGAATGTCCGTGTTGCCCAGCAACAGCCCCAAAACATCACTGCTCTAGAGGAGATCTGCATGGAGGAATGGGCCAAAATACCAGCAACAGTGTGTGAAAACCTTGTGAAGACTTACAGAAAACGTTTGACCTCTGTCATTGCCAACAAAGGGTATATAACAAAGTATTGAGATAAACTTTTGTTATTGACCAAATACTTATTTTCCACCATAATTTGCAAATAAATTCATTAAAAATCCTACAATGTGATTTTCTGGATTTTATTTTTCTCATTTTGTCTGTCATAGTTGAAGTGTACCTATGATGAAAATTACAGGCCTCTCTCATCTTTTTAAGTGGGAGAACTTGCACAATTGGTGGCTGACTAAATACTTTTTTGCCCCACTGTATATAGCCAAGTTATCATTACTCATTTTGTATTTATTCCTCGTGTTATTATATTTCTATTATTTTTCTCTCTGCATTGTTGGGAAGGACCAGTAAGTAAGTCTACACCTTTTGTTTACGGAGCATGTGACAAATAAAATGTGATTTGATCTCCCACACATAGAGCTAATTGCAAAAGAGAGAAATAGTAATGGCGTATTTTTGTAGGCACTAACTCCGCCATGGTTTGTTGGACAAAGCCTATGAGAAAAATGAAAAAGTTTTTTGGGGTTTTGGGATGAACGCCCAAAATAAGGTCTGTGGGAAACACAGTGGTGGGCCGTCAGGGCCAGCAAGGCCTTCTCTGCTGGCCTAAACATCATCAGAATATATATATTTTTTAAATATATTTTCCCACAAATATGTATTAAATTATTCCCCAGAGTAAGAGTTATACTCTTCATTTCATAGCTTTCCTCTTGGTTGCACTGCTTCCAGCCCCAGGTTGAGATTTGGAGGGCTGGTCTTTATGTTAGATCTTTTATCCAATCATATTCAGCCATCATGTGTTGCCAGGGGTCTAAAATCTGCCCTCAGGCCTTCAGAATCAACAGTGCGGGCGCTTGTAGCTTATAGTGAATGGAAATGAAAATTTAGTGTCAACCAATCAGCTTTAGAGTTGGCTATTGTACGCCTGCTGGCTGGCTCCAGTGTTACACAGGAGCCAGCTAGCAGGCGTAGTGCGTGCACGTCTTTTGATTGGATTACCAATATTGAGAGGCAGGTCCTATGGGCAGGTCTATGCAGATCTAGGAAACTGAATTTGATAAACGAATTAATTTGCGTACTACTAAGCTGTTTTTTCAACCCACAATGGCGGAAGGAGGAGAAGATATCGACTTGGTCGAGGATATAATTATAACGCCATTCTCAAGACGAACTTTTCAAGAAAAGTTAGACATTGTAAGGAGAGGTCGCCCGCCACTTTCAAAGTTTCAACTACGAGCGCTATCAATGGCTCACAGGCTCCGAGAAGCACTGCAAACTGTACTGCTGGGAATGCCTATTATTTGCAAGTGATCGATTTGGTGTTTGGAGCCACACTGGCTTTGCAAACTTGAGTTGTCTAACCAAGGCAGCAACGAGACACCAAAGCACGGCTGGGCACTTACAAGCAATGGTGCTTTTGAAAACTTTTGGGGACACCGGAGTGGATCTACAGCTCAACGAACAAGCGCGCAGGGCAACGGAGCTGCACAATGAAAAGGTGAAGGGAAATATTGAAAAGACTCATTGATTGTGTCATGTTTTTGGGTAAACACTGTTTACCCAAAAATGTCAATTTGTCAATTTCAAGGTGACGCAACGCCTGGTTATACTGCGTTTCTGTCTAAATGTATAGTGTCTAGAGCCATGGCATCATAATGATGGTAATAAGAGGTGGATTAATTCGGGTGGGACTGTGTAGTACCTCACTGAAGGCCCAGGCCCCAGGCCCACGGCACGCCACTGGGTAAACACAGGTTTAGGAGATCGTATACGTTTTGTCCTATGACATAATCTTCATCAGCTAACGTCACTTTTTGTGAATTTTGAAGAATGTATGTAATAATAAAAATACATCAATCATAAAGGCTTCATCATTCATAAAGTTCATGTTAACCAACTGCTATTATCTCGTAACACAAAATATAAGAGCCTGTGCTAACCTCAGAATTTATTTGAGGGGTTTATTCCTAAACTCTATTCTTTCCCATTCTTTTTATCCATAGGGATGGCTGAACTAACCAGATGTTATTTTTTGAGGGGTTGTAGGACTGCAAAAAGCTCTATAGCCATCTATCTATCTGACCAATATCAAAAAAGAGGCTACTGTCCCTTTAAATCCTCCCCCGTATTATTCCTGGAGTAAGCGGTTTGCCATTAAAAAAAAGAGCGAGAAAGAAGGAGAAAAGCACACTCCCGCTAAAACACATACTGACAAACACAAACACAAGTGTAAAAGAAGAGACCGAGTGGATTCGTACTGTTCTCTGGATTTAGTGGTTGGGGGGAAGAAGTTTCTTTCCCCAAAACCAAACTGTTGTATTAGATTTGCAGACTCACAGAGACGATGCCTTTCTTTTGCCTAGTCTCAAAAACCGCTCAGTGGATTTGATTGCCGCTCAGATTATTTTCTGCAAATTATTCCAACGGGAGGGATTGAGAGACTGAGCCAGAGGATGCTCCCACAGGTCATAAGGATTCTATATGTCTTGTCTTTTTGCTTTTTTCAAGGAGGCTTTATCAGGTAAGAAAGACAGAATTGCATTGCTTGTGGGTTATCTTTCACTGGGCAACAGTTTTTTTTTTTTACATTTCATATAATCCTTTACCGAGATTATATCACTATCTATCTGATTATTGTGGTTAAGTTTTGCTTTGAGTATGCAGAGGAATAAAAGGTGAAGTTAAGATCAATTGATCTTGAGACTAACCGGACATTGATTGCTACCAGATTTGTGTATATTTGGACATTGGCAAACACATTCTAATATAGAATATTTGAGCCCTAGATCCTTTGTTTAAAAATGCATTAAAAGTTATCTTGACAGCTCAGTCAAAAATAGAGGCAAGATGTTGACCAGTAACAATCGATTTATAACGGAGGGTAAATAACTAGCAACAAAAGAGACATGCAAACAATGGATTATTCACAGCACTGTCTCCTTATGTGCAAGTAACAGGTTTGTATGATTCTACCTGGCATGTTACCCTTGTATTAACACAATATGATGCAAAATACCTCTATCTCACCCACACCTAAACAGAAGAGAGAGAGAAGATAAGATAACCTGTATTGACTTAAACTACCTGTAGAGCATCCAGCTGAACTTGTATTATACGTAGTGGATACATGTATATTGTAACCATTATATAACAGTCACCATAACCTGGTAACCTCACCATAAACTGTACCTACTAAACATTTTTTTTTTTATAGCAAATGCCTTCTTTTGAAAAATCTGTCCTGATGAGATTTCAGAAATGGAGTGATGAAATGAGTGTGCCTGGCACGTGTACAATGCTTGATTTAATTATCATAGGAAAACAGTGGAATGCTGCTGTCTCATTTCTGTTTACCGGTAGACAAGGTGTCTGGGTTGACAGACACGAGAGAGACGCTCACTCTATTTCTCTCTCGGTCGCACTCTCTCTCCCTCTTCCCTGCTTTCTGTATATACATTTTTTGCTTCCTATCTTCCTTTCTCACTCTCTCTCTTGGTCAGTCTTTCTCTCTATCTCTCCTCTCCCCTCTCCCTATATATATATATGTGTGTATATATATATATATATATATATATATAGCTGAAGTCGGAAGTTTACATACACTTAGGTTGGAGTCATTAACTTGTTTTTCAACCACACCACAAATTTCTTGTTAACAAACTATAGTTTTGGCAAGTCGGTTACGACATGTACTTTGTGCATGACACAAGTACATTTTCCAACAATTGTTTATAGACAGATTATTTTACTTATAATTCACTGTATCACAATTCCAGTGGGTCAGAAGTTTACATACACTAAGTTGACTGTGCCTTTAAACAGCTTGGAAAATTCCAGAAAATGATGTCATGGCTTTAGAAGCTTCTGATAGGCTAATTGACATCATTTCAGTCAATTGGAGGTGTACCTGTGGATGTATTTCAAGGCCTACCTTCAAACTAAGTGCCTCTTTGCTTGACATCATGGGAAAATCAAAAGAAATCAGCCAAGACCTCAGAAAAAAATTGTAGACCTCCACAAGTCTGGTTCATCCTTGGGAGCAATTTACAAATGCCTGAAGGTACCACAATAATCTGTACAAACAATAGTACGTACGCAAGTATAAACACCATGGGACCATGCAGCAGTCATACCACTCAGGAAGGAGACGTGTTCTGTCTCCTAGAGATTAACGTACTTTGGTGCGAAATGTGCAAATCAATCCCAGAACAATAGCAAAGGACCTTGTGAAGATGCTGGAGGAAACAGATACAAAAGTATCTCTATCCACAGTAAAACAAGTCCTATATCGACATAACCTGAAAGGCCGCTCAGCAAGGAAGAAGCCACTGCTCCAGAACCGCAATAAAAAAGCCCAACTACGGTTTGCAACTGCACATGGGGACAAAGATCATACTTTTTGGAGAAATGTCCTCTGGTCTGATGAAACAAAAATATAACTTTTGCCATAATGACCATCGTTATGTTTGGATGAAAAAAGGGGGAGGCTTGCAAGCCGAAGAACACCGTCCCAACCATGAAGCACGGGGGTGGCAGCCTCATGTTGTGGGTGTGCTTTGCTGCAGGAGGGACTGGTGCACTTCACAAAATAGATGGCATATTGAGGTAGGAAAATGTATGTGGATATATTGAAGCAACATCTCAAGACATCAGTCAGGAAGTTAAAGCAAATGGGTCTTCCAAATGGACAATGACCCCAAGCATACTTCCAAAGTTGTGGCAAAATGGCTTAAGGACAACAAAGTCAAGATATTGGAGTGGCCATCACAAAGCCCTGACCTCAATCCTATAGAAAATGTGTGGGCAGAACTGAAAAAGTGTGTGCGAGCAAGGAGGCCTACAAACCTGACTCAGTTATACCAGCTCTGTCAGGAGGAATGGTCCAAAATTCACCCAACTTATTGTGGGAAGCTTGTGGAAGGCTACCCAAAACGTTTGACCCAAGTTAAACAATTTAAAGGCAGTGCTACCAAATACTCATTGAGTGTATGTAAACTTCTGACTCACTGGGAATGTGATGAAAGAAATAAAAGCTGAAATAAATAATTCTCTCTACTATTATTCTGACTTGTCACATTCTTAAAATACAGTGGTGATCCTAACTGACCTAAAACAGGGTATTTTTACAAGGATTAAATGTCAGGAATTGTGAAAAACTTTAAATGTATGAGTAATAAATTACTTTAAATGTATTTGGCTAAGGTGTATGTAAACTTCTGACTTCAACTGTGTGTGTGTGTGTGTGTGTGTGTGTGTGTGTGTGTGTGTGTGTGTGTGTGTGTGTGTGTGTGTGTGTGTGTGTGTGTATATATATATCTCACTCACTACCAGTCAAATGTTTTAGAACACCTACTCATTCAAGAGTTTCTCTTTATTTTTACTATTTTCTACATTGTACAATGATAATGAAGACATCAAAATGATGAAATAACACATATGGAATCATGTAGTAACCAAAAAAGTATTAAACAAATCAAAATATATTTTAGATTTGAGTTTCTTCAAATAGCCACCCTTTGCCTTGATGACAGCTTTGCATACTCTTGGCATTCTCTCAACCAGCTTCATGAGGTAGTCACCTGGAATGCATTTCAATTTTACAGGTGTGCCTTGTTAAAGGTTAATTTGTGGAATTTCTTTCTAAATGCGTTTGAGCCAATCAGTTTTGTTGTGATAAGGTGGGGGGGTATACAGAAGATTGCCCTATTTGGTAAAATACCAAGTCCATACTATGGCAAGAACAGCTCAAAAAAGCAAAGAGAAATGACAGTTCATCATTACTTTAAGACATGAAGGTCAGTCAATTGAAGAAACGTTGAACGTTTCTTCAATTGTAGTCACAAAAATCATCAAGCGCTATGGTGAAACTGGATCCCACAGGAATGGAAGACCCAGAGTTACCTCTGATGCAGAGGATAAGTTCATTAGAGTTACCAGCCTCAGAAATAGCAAATAAATGCTTCACAAAGTTCAAGTAACAGACACACTTCAACATCAACTGTTCAGAGGAGACTGTGTGAATCAGGCCTTTATGGTCGAATTGCTGCAAAGAAACCACTACTAAAGGACCCCAATAAGAAGAAGACTTGCTTGAGCCAAGAACCACGAGCAATGGACATTAGACAGGTGGAAATGTGTCCTTTGGTCTGGAGTCCAAATCTGCAGTCCAAATGTGAGACGCAGTGTGGGTGAACGGATCTCCACATGTGTAATTCCCACCGTAAAGCATGGAGGAGGAGGTGTTATGGTGCTTTTCTGGTGACACTGTCTATGATTTATTTAAGGCATGCTTAACCAGCATGGCTACCACAGTATTCTGCTCCCCTGTCGTGTGTGTGTGTACACACTCTACCGGTCCAAAGTGTTTCTACCGAGAGTTTTCTTCTATATTCTTTGTAGCTGTTTACAGACCACCACAGACTGGGGCTGGCACTAAGCTAGCATTGAATGAGCTGTATTCCGCCATAAACAAACAAGTAAACGCTCACCCAGAGGTGGCGCTCTTAGTAGCCTGGGACTTGAATGCAGCGAAACTTAAATCAGTTTTACCAAATTTCTATCAGCATGTTAAATGTGCAACCAGACGGAAAAGAACTCTGGATCACATATACTCCACACACAGAGATGCATAAAGAGCTCTCCCTCGCCCTCCCATTTGGCAAATCTGACCACAATTCCATCCTCCTGATTCCTGCTTACAGGCAAACAAAGTGACTAGATCAATAAAAAGTGGTCAGATGAAGCAGATGCTAAGCTACAGGACTGTTTTGCTAGCACAGAGTGGAATATGTTCCTGGATTCCTCCAATGACATTGAGGAGTACACCACATCTGTCATTGGCTTCATCAATAAGTGCATCGACGACGTCGTCCCCACAGTGACCATACCAGAAGCCATGGATTACAGGCAGCATCCGCACTGAGCTAAAGGCTAGAGCTGCCGCTTTCAAGGAGCGGGACTCTAACCCAGAAGCTTATAAGAAATCCCGCTATGCCCTCCGACGAACCGTCAAGCAGGCAAAGCATCAATACAGGACTAAGATCAAATCGTACTACATCTGTCTGACACTCGTCGGATGTGGCAGGGCCTGCAAACCATTACAGACTACAAAGGGAAGCACAGCCGAGAGCTGCCCAGTGACACGAGCCTACCGGACTAGCTAAACTACGTCAATGCTTGCTTCGAGGCAAGCAACACTGAAACATGCATGAGAGCACCAGCTGTACCGGACGACTGTGTGATCACTCTCTCCGCAGTCGATGTAAGACCTTTTAGACAGGTCAACATTCACAAGGCCGCAGAGCCAGACGGATTACCAGGACGTGGTCAGCGCATGCTCGGAGTACAACTAGCAAATGTCTTCACTGACATTTTTAACCTCTCCCTGTCCGAGTCTGTAATACCAACATGTTTTAAGCAGACCACTGTAGTCCTTGTGCCCAAGAACACTAAGGTAACCTGCCTAAATGACTACCGACCCGTAGGACTCACGTCTGTAACCATGAAGTGCTTTGAAATGCTGGTCATGGCTTACATCAACACCATCATCCCAGAAACCCTAGAACCACTCCAATTTGCTTACCGCCCCAACAGATCCACAGATGATGCAGTCTCTATTGCACTCCACACTGCCCTTTCCCACCTGGACAAAAGGAACACCTATGTGAGAATGCTTTTCATTAACTACAGCGCAGCGTTCAACACCATATTGCCCTCAAAGCTCATCAATAAGCTAAGGACCCTGGACTTAACACCTCCCTCTGCAACTGGATCCTGGACTTCCTGATGTGCTGCTCCCCAGGTGGTAAGTGTAGGTAACAACACATCCGCCACACTGATCCTCAACACAGGGGCCCCTCAGGGGTGCGTGCTCAGCCCCCTCCTGTACTCCCTCATGACTGCACTGCCAGGCACGACTCCAACACCATCAAATTTGCAGATGACATAACAGTGGTAGCCCTGATCACCGACAACGACAAGACGGCCTATAGGGAGGAGGTCAGAGACCTGGCCGTGTGGTGCCAGGACACCAACCTCTCCCTCAACGTGGTCAAGACAACGGAGATGATTGTGGACTACAGGGAAAAAAAGGACCGAGCACGCCCCCATTCTCATCGACGGGGCTGCAGTGAAGCAGGTTGAGAGCTTCAAGTTCCTTGGTGTCCACATCACCAACAAACTAACATGGTCCAAGCACACCATGACAGTCGTGAAGCGGGCACGACAAAACCTATTCCCCCTCATGAGACTGAAAAGATTTGGCATGGGTCCTCAGATCCTCAAAAGGTTCTACAGCTGCACCATCGAGAGCATCCTGACTGGTTGCATCACTGTCTGATATGGCAACTGCTCGGCCTCCGACCACAATGCACTACAGAGGGTAGTGTGAACGGCCCAGTACATCACTGGGGCCAAGCTTCCTGCCATCCAGGACCTCTATACCAGGCGGAAGGCCCTAAAAAAAGACTCCAGCCACCCTAGTCATAGCCTGTTCTCTCTGCTACTGCACGGCAAGCGGTACCGGAGCCAAGGTCCAAGTCTAGGTCCAAGAGGCTTCTAAACCGCTTCTACCCCCAAGCCATAAGACTCCTGAACATCAAGTCAAATGGCTACCCAGACTATTCACATTGCCCCCCCCCCCCCCTCTCCACACCACTGCCGTCCTCTCACTGTCAACAGCGTTTATTTTCAGCAAAATTAATGTGTAAATATTTGTATGAACATAAGATTCAACAACAGACAACCTGAACAGGTTCCACAGCCGTGACTAACAGAAATGGAATAATGTGTCCCTGAACAAAGGGGGGGTCAAAATCAAAAGTAACAGTCAGTATCTGGTGTGGCCACCAGCTGCATTAAGTACTGCAGTGCATCTCCTCCTCATGGACTGCACCAGATTTGCCAGTTCTTGCTGTGAGGTGTTACCCCACTCTTCCACCAAGGCATCTGCAATTTCCCGGACATTTCTGGGGGGAATGGCCCTAGCCCTCACCCTCCGATCCAGCAGGTCCCAGACGTGCTCAATGGGATTGAGATCCGGGCTCTTCGCTGGCCATGGCAGAACACTGACATTCCTGTCTTGCTGGTGGCATTGTCATGCTGGAGAGTCATGTCCGGATAAGCCCTCAGGAAGGGTACCACACGAGGGAGGATGATGTCTTCCCTGGAAGGCACAGCGTTGAGATTGCCTGTAATGACAACAAGCTCAGTCCGATGATGCTATGACACACCGCCCCAAACCATGACGGACCCTCCACATCCAAATCGATCCCGCTCCAGAGGACAAGCCTCGGTGTAACACTCATTCCTTCGACGATAAACTCTTGTCCATCCTTCACCCCTGGTGAGACAAAACCGCAACTTTTCAGTGAAGAGCACTTTTTGCCAGTCCTGTTTGGTCCGGCGACGGTGGGTTTGCGCACATAGGCGACATTGTTGCCGGTGATGTCTGGTGAGGACCTGCCTTACAACAGTCCTTCATGCCCTCAGTCCAGCCTCTCTCAGCCTATTGTGGACAGTCTAAACACTGATGGAGGGATTGTGCGTTCCTGGTGTAACTCGGCCAGTTGTTGTTGCCATCCTGTACCTGTCCCACAGGTGTGATGTCCGGATGTACCGATCCTGTGCAGGTGTTGTTACACGTGGTCTGCCACTGCGAGGACGATCAGCTGTCCGTCCTGTCTCCCTGTAGCTCTGTCTTAGGCGTCTCACAGTACGGACATTGCAATTTATTGCGTTGGCCACATCTGCAGTCCTCATGCCTCCTTGCAGCATGCCTAAGGCACCTTCACGCAGATGAGCAGGGACCCTGGGCATCTTTCTTTTGGTGTTTTTCAGAGTCAGTAGAAAGGCCTCTTTAGTGTCCTAAGTTTTCATAACTGTGACCTTAATTGCCCACCGTCTGTAAGTTGTTAGTGTCTTAACGACCGTTCCACAGGTGTATGTTCATTTATTGTTTATGGTTCATTGAACAAGCATGGGGAACAGTGTTTAAACCCTTTACAATGAAGATCTGTGAAGTTATTTGGATTTTTACGAATTATCTTTGAAAGACAAGGTCCTGAAAAAGGGATGTTTCTTTTTTTGCTGAGTTTACATGAGTCCATATGTTATTTATTAGTTTTGATGTCTTCACTATTATTCTACAATGTAGAAAATAGTTTTAAAAAATAAAGAAAAACCTTTTTGAATGAGTGGAGTGTGTGTGTGCGCCTCTCGCGCTCTTTCGCGCTCTTTTTATATATATATATATCATCATACACACCTCTCCTCTCCCTCTTATCTTTTTGCTGTATCTCTCGGAAACTTTTGCAGTGAACGCTTTCCCTATTTCATGCCCTGTCAAACCCAGGTGTGAGCAGGAGAGGGAATTAAGATCTGCATAATCCCATCGCCAGGTTCCACACTTGGTGAACCTTGGGGCTGGAGAGAGCAGCCCTTTAGCCTTGGGGAGCAGGGGAACTGACAGCACCACCTCAGAGAAATCAGCCCTCCAACCAGGCAGGGAGAGAGTGAAGAGGAGAGCGCAGGGCCCAGAAGTGGTTAGACAGAGGACAGAGGGTGTGGAGGAGATTGGGGTGTAGAGTAGGATAGAGGTGGACTAGGAATAGGGAACATCTGGTTTGGTGGACGGGAGGGGGCAAAATATAGCAAGAAATAAGAGGGAGGGAGAGGGAATGACACAGTCCCCTGTGGGGATGGGGAAGGAGTGACCTGTGGCTGGGTAACATGGTTGGTTTCTTAGGGACTAACAAGCCAGGACATCGAGCAGGGCTCAGTAAATTACACGCTTTGTAATCAGTCATTGTAGTGGAGACTCCGTGTGTGTAATTTAGGTCTGTGTGTGTTCACTACACTGCTAACCCAACGTGTGGATAAAGACAGACACCGGCATCTACAGCCGTAAAATGGCATAGACCCTGCTCCCAGTGCTATTTGGTTAGTGAAGGGACCCAGACTGAGTCAGAGCTGAGCTGGTTGGTGTTCATTATGCATCATAAAACATGCGTGAACATGACCCTGATCTCAGAGCACCTCCCGATCAGTAACTGCTGTGTAGCCGGGCCTGCAGGGTTGTGATTAGCAGGCACGCTAAACGTGAGTCTGCTCTGGCCTACTCAGACACTACAATATCGCAGTGTCTGTCTTCCGTGCTGAACTGACCCATCTCATCAAATGCCCCAGGGAGGGACGACAGGGAACACGAACGAGGACTTTAATTTATTAAATATGTACTCAACACTGGATAGTCAACTTCGAGATTGTTTCTGAAAATGGGTTAGTGGTCATAATTATGTAAATAAGCAAGGGATTGGGTTGAACGTGGTCGAGTGGGTGGAACTAGGGCTGTGGCGGTCATGAAATTTTGTCAGTCGGTGATTGTCATGCAAATAACTTCCGGCCTCACTGTAATTGACCGCTAATTAACATAAGCACGTTTAGCATCTCCGGTTTCCACGCATAGTCTACAAGCCAATGATTCAGGCCTTTGGAACATCTACATTTTAAAAAGTCTAATAAATCCATTTAATATAGCCTACTAGGCTTCAGTGGGATCCAGATTGTCATCCTGAGATATTCAGTTATACCGGCACTGAACACAAGGGTACTATTTTTGAAACCCCCCTAAGCCTTTAATCTGAATGTTAGCAATGCCAACAAGTACATATAAAATGCTATAGAGAATGCTAACGAGCACGAGCAAACATTTTTATACAGTCTCTGACTTAAACTGTTTTCAGGACAGACATGCCAGCTCATAAAGTTATACAAGTCAATAAAAAATGCTACTCACAGTTTGTTGCAAAACAAATATTAGACAGCAAGGCTCTTGATCCAGGAGGGAGTTCTCTGTTACCGGCAAGTGAAGCTTGATATTGAAGAAGCTAAACACTTAGCTAATTAGCAAACCAAATTCACAACTGCATAGCATTTTCAGCACCTTTTTAGACAGTTAACTTAATAGTTATAAGATATCTAGCTGGCAAACATTTAGTTGTGAATTCCATACTGTAACTAGATCACCTGGTGCGTGCTGTACAACAGTGAGTGACTCCCAAGACTCCGGTCTTTCGTTAGCCTCGTACGAACCATCCTGATCTGGCGAGCTCACATTCTGTTTCACTATACGGATACACAATGTGAGCTCACGAGATCAGAATGGTTCATACGAGGCTAGTCTCTCGTCATTATGTGCTTTTAAACATAAACCACGTCACTGAGTACTACCGGTAAGCTTCATAATGGAAAAATTATGCGATGGGTGAAATGAAGAACACTATCTTACATATCTCCTAACATGTTGCACAAGTTGACTGCAGGTATTTACTTAAGTACCAACAAATATTCAAAGTATTAAAAAAATATCAAAGAAATTGTTTCTATTGACGGTATTGTAATACCATCCTGTGGCTATTTCCAAATACGGTGTACCACCCAAGCCTAGCTTGTATGACATCAATGGGGTATTTTATTATAATCCCCAACGTCTCATCTTTCAGAACAGATCGACTCCTCTCGATTTACAGCATTTCCCTCACTCAGACAAGCGCCAAATCCTATAGCATACACCATCAAAATAAATCCATTGTTTATTTTAGGCAGGTGTAAAGAAACATTATCACGAGGAGAAATTGTAGCCTATTTCAGAGGAACAGAAGAGCATATTTTGAGTCATCCTGATCTGGCTATGCCATATGTCTGTGGGCTGCATTAGTTCATTTAGCAGGCAAGATTTACTTATAATTCCTGTGGCATTATTTTATAGTAGGAACAATAGAATTGAACCGAATAAAATAGAAAGGATATTTTCCACAAACCATTTCCAAGGGAGTGCGCACATGTGGCTATTGTGTTGAGCGGTTAGCAAAGAAACGGGTTCTCTGAGTTATTTATGCAACTTTAGTTGTGATACAAATGTTAGGCTATATGTTTTAATTCTAATACATTTTAAGGCTGCATGATAGAACTCAAAGTATTATTTGAAAAAAGTTGCATGAAAGGTAAGAGCTCTACTGTTTCTTGCTCATGCGGAACACACTTCATCAATCTCTTATTCACCATTTGACAAGCACTTGATAATATTCTTACCCATCAGACTATTCTCAATTTAATCTGGTGTTTTATATATGGCCTAATAATATATGTGTGGAATGGTTATTTTTATTAAGAATGGCCCATAAAATAGCCTGCACTTGAATAGCAAATGGAGATTATGTGCGGTAGGCTACACCATTTGTAAAGCAAGTGAATGTGCTTAATTTAAAGATTTGAGCAATAAATATAGCAGCACGAGAGAACTGGGATCATCTTTTTAAAGTGGCCAGTCAAAACTGTTTTCAAACGTGATTGCGTTATGACTGGGCTTATAAGAACACGTTTCACTAAGCTCTGTAGACTATGGGCTCTCCACCCATGTTCCAGGAGTCCTAGGCCTATAGGGTACTGTACTTTGAGTTATTTGGCCACTTAAGTTGTGATACAAACTTTATCAAAACATATAGGCCTATGGGCTAGAATGCATGATGCATGCGACTGATTTGAAAAAGTAGGCAAAACATTTCTTTAGTAGACTGCACACCCTGGGCATCATTCACAAGTGATACTATTCTCACCCATCAGACTATTGTCAATTTAATTTAGCCTTTACATATACTAAACAATAGATGTGTGAATTTAGTATTGACTTAGAACGGATCAGTGTCATGTAATTAATCGCTTGAATAGCTAATGAAGGACACTTTCCCGCAGTTCATTTTCATGACAGCCAGGTAGGCTGCTACTGTTGTAAAGCGAAGCGATGTGCTTAATATTAGGAAAGTTGCGAAATAAATATAGTAGGCCTAAGCTATAGAAAGCTAATGGGATCCTCTTTTTAATAGTCATCAAAACTCTGTTTTCTCACACGATAGCATAGCCTATAGAATTGTTGCGCAACATTGGCTTATAGGAACTCTTATTTCATTCTATGCATCAACCAGCTATGAGGAGCTGGATCTCGCTGTGCAATATTCTGCTCTCATGAAGTGTTTGATTTGATTTTTGATTTCCTTTCCATTGATGTCAGAGTGATTAGAGGGACAATAGAGCGCTAAGTACCGGCCATTAGCGACTGGTTGTTAGCAAGTTTGGTAGGCTACGAATGATAAAATCAAATTCTATTTGTCACATGCGCCTAATACAACAGGACCTTATAGTGAAAGGCCATAACCAACAATGCAGTTTTAAGAAAAATACAAAAAAATGAAGTAAGTAACAAATTAATTAAAGAGCAGCAGTAAAATAACAAAAGCGAGGCTATATACAGGGGGTACCGTTTAGAGTCAATGTGGGGGGGCACCGGTTAGTCA
This sequence comes from Salvelinus namaycush, assembly GCF_016432855.1. NCBI lineage: Eukaryota > Metazoa > Chordata > Actinopteri > Salmoniformes > Salmonidae > Salvelinus > Salvelinus namaycush. Next base: position 15,323,247 of record NC_052311.1, on the reverse strand, counting down.
AGGTAATATGTACATGTAGGTAGAGTTATTAAAGTGACTATGCATAGATATTAAACAGAGTAGCAGCAGCGTAAAAGAGGGGGGATGCAAATAGTCTGGGTAGCCATTTGATTAAATGTTCAGAAGTCTTATTGCTTGGGGGTAGAAGCTGTTTAGAAGCCTCTTGGACCTAGACTTGGCGCTCTGGTACCACTTGCCGTGCGGTAGCAGAGAGAACAGTCTTTGACTAGGGTGGCTTCCTCTGACACCGACTGGTATAGAGGTCCTGGATGGCAAGAAGCTTGGCCCCATTGATGTACTGGGCCGTACGCACTACCCTTTGTAGTACCTTGCGGTCGGAGGCCGAGCAGTTGCCATACCAGGCAGTGATGCAACCAGTCAGGATGCTCTCGATGGTGTAGCTGTAGAACCTTTTGAGGATCTGAGGACCCATGCCAAATCTTTTCCGTCTCCCGAGGGGGAATAGGCGTTGTCATGCCCTCTTCACGACTATCTTGGTGTGCTTGGACCATGCTAGTTTGTTGGTGATGTGGACACCAAGGAACTTGAAGCTCTCAACCTGCTCCACTACAGCCCCGTCGATGAGAATGGGGGCGTGCTCGGTCCTCCTTTTCCTGTAGTCCACAATCATCTCCTTTGTCTTGATCACTTTGAGGGAGAGGTTGTTGTCCTGGCCCTCCCTATAGGCCGTCTTGTCGGTGATCAGGCCTACCACTGTTGTCATCAGTCAAACTTGATGATGGTGTTGGAGTCGTACCTGGCCGTGCAATCATGAGTGAACAGGAAGTACAGGAGGGGACTGAGCACGCACCCCGTGTTGAGGATCAGAGTGGCAGATGTGTTGTTACCTACCCTTACCACCTGGGGGCGGCCCGTCAGCAAGTCTAGGATCCAGTTGCAGAGGGAGGTGTTTAGTCCCAGTGTCCTTTGCTTATTGATGAGCTTTGAGGGCACTATGGTGTTGAACACTGAGCTGTAGTCAATGAATAGCATTCTCACATAGGTGTTCCTTTCCTTTTGTCCAGGTGTGAAAGGGCAGTGTAGAGTGCAATAGAGATTGCATCATCTGTTGGGGTGGTATGCAAATTGGAGTGGGTCTAGGGTTTCTGGGATGATGGTGTTGATATGAGCCATGACCAGCCTTTCAAAGCACTTCATAGCTACAGACGTGAGTGCTACGGGTCGATAGTCATCAGAGCGCAGTTTTGGAGAAGCCTAGTTACATGGAATTTGACTGTGGTCATGGCTCTTGACTGGCGGTAATACGGTCACTGTAAGAGCCCTAGGTGGAATGCATAAAACAACACACAAGGGATATCTGAGAGAGCCCAGCGATCTTGTTTATGAGGGGAGTCCTGGTTCCAGTTCAGATAATTTGCTCCTATTCTAGGCCCTTTCTGTCTTCCCTTAATGGGCCTAGGAGGACTGGGTAGGTTTTAAGATGGAAGATAGCTTGATCATATTGGAATCGGACCAATAGGGAAGTAATAACCCTCATGGGACAGAGATGATTGGTTAGGATTTGGACCAACCATGTAAAATAGTCTGGACATGTTGTCAGGACCGCCCAAATGTAAAATGCATGCACACATGACTGTTGGTAGGTTTGGATAAAAGCATCTGCTAAATAGCATCTATTATTCTACGTATCAGTGACATCCACAATGATAGTAGGGAACATGACAACTTGTATCAAGGAACTGTCGTCTGAAGGAACTGTTCCTTTTCAAATTCACACAACACGCATCAAAACAAACTTGCCTTTGGGGAAGCTTTGGATTCGGGGCATGCTTTTAACTACTAATTGATACAACAGACTTTGAAAGAAAGTTTTTAAAAAAGTCCTCCAGAAATGACATGAACTTGCTATTACTGCTTTAATAAATTTCTGACTGCTGTTTTCTCTGGTATGAAAGCATCAACGGAGCAAGACTCGGGGCTAGTCAACAAAGGAGAGAGCCTTGATTATGAATGAATCACAGTCCTGTTGCTCAAAGAATGTTGGGGTACAGTGGTTCATACAAATGAAGAGAAATATGTCTTAATAATAAAGTGTACGTGGGGACACATCTTTCTTACATTTGTCTAATGTTTTTTTGAGACTGAGACGTTGGTATTAGATTCATTGAATCTGAGGAGCATTAAGATCTCCAATGTGTATCTTTTCATTATATTCCATTTCTCTGTCTCAGCCGATTATGGTCGTTTTTCACAGTCAGAGTAGACTAATGAGATGTTTTGGGGGGAGAGAGAGGAAGGGCAGATGGGATGCACACGTGGGTTAATGGTAGAAAATGAGGGCCAAGTTAGATGGTGGGTGGCGAAAAGGGACTGTTCTCCTCTGCCCGTCATCTCTGCCTTGAAGGAATGTGCTGTGAGGATCCAGTCAAACAAGACAAGTAATACTCAAAGAGAATGGATACAAATGAGTGACTGAAAAAGGAGCCAAATCATTTCATATCATTCTTGTTAGAGGACCACCAAAAGCTTTGAATATGCACCCAGCCACATAGAAATGTCACCTCTGTCAACCGTATTGAGACCATGTTTGTCTACGGGGCTCATCATGCGTGACGGACAATAGGGGCGTTGAACAGCATCCGTTCTGTCTTTTTTGAATCAAAATAGGCATTGAGTTAAACCAATGCATAACGCATTCTAAATGTATTTCATCCATGGCAAGGCAGCCGGGCAGCCGGGCACTACCTGACAGCTTTGGAATAGCAACACCATCAGAATACACTTCTGATTTCAGTCAGACAAAAATGCTAATTTTCCTTTGGATAGACGTACCGTTTTACCATTCATCCCCTGTGCACATAGTTGTCTGAGGCTGTTTACCAGCAGCTTATATGAGCTCAATAGCCCTCCGTCCAGCCACACTCATTTTGTACAGAGCAAACCAAATTTTCCCCTACTATCAATATTTGTCTCGTCGCCTGGCGGGCTTTCGGCAAACAGGAAATGAGCACACAAACCCAAGGCATACATTCAAGCATGCATTGCAGCTTCCTCTTTGCCAGATTCCTATCTCAATGGGACTTACCTGATTTTAAAAATGTGGGGGTTACAATTTACTGATGGTCTCTCCAGTGTATTGGTGACAGAGGCTGACACCTTGGGCTGGGAGAGAAGAAACAGATGGTTCTCAGCCCATTTCACCCGGCACCTCGCTTGACCTGAAACATGTCTCTACCATGAGATGGGATGTGCAGAACAACCACTTTTTGTACACAACTGAATGATAAGGGATTGGCGAAAACCGAGTATGTAGGGCTGAGAGGTTACAGTAGCCTGGGATCCACACTGAATATCACTCTGGCCGTGTCCAAATACCCTTACGTCCTAAATAGTAGGCAGTTTTTAAGTATGTGAGGGAAAAAAAGAGTTATGTTTTAATAGTATGCAACATTTCGAAAATCGAGGACACTTTAAATACCCGGATGTCATACTCGTTTTGGCTTTGACAACAGCTGATTAATTCGATATGGGAATGCGCTACCGCAATCAACAATTAGCGGGAAACTACGTAATGACGCATTCTCAGCAAGCAAAAATAGAATGTTTAATACTATGTGACATTTCGAGGATGTTATACTCATTTCAACTCTTCATCTAATAGAATTTGATGCACACTTTTCCACAGTGCATTGGAAGAGGTGGACTGTGAGTGATAGGCCCTAGTTCTCTTCAAGTAACCAACCACAAAACTAGGCTATTTAATTGGGAAAATGGCTAAGTATGTATGTATGCTAAGTATGTATGTATGCTAAGTAGTTTTTGTCATCCATAAAATCACGAGTATTGTATCGTAGACTACATCTTTTGAGAAGTTGTTTTTTCCATTTTATTTTTACACAAAGTGGGTTTCTATTTTCTCGCTGAAAAGTGTTTATTGTTCTCTTGTCCTTCGTCAGAGCTTTTAAACAAAATACTAAACCTCTTTAGATTTCTGAATGTGTCTGCACCGGAAACATTAATGATGTCATGTTAATCAGGCCTTTTGATCTGATTTTGTTTTAGTTTTGTAGGCTAGGCTACCTATTGAATTATTGAATATATGTTTCAAGCCTTAGCAGTCATTCTGATCTTGTTCCCAATGATCAGTGCTTTAGTTTATTATGTTGCTACCGTACACATGTTTAGCAGATGTTATTGCGGGTGTAGCGAAATGCTTGTGTTTCTAGTTCCAACAGTGCAGTAATATCTAACTACACACAATCTAAAGTAAAGGAATGGAATTAAGAATATATAAATATTTGGATGAGCAATGTCAGAGCGGCATAGACTAAGATACAGTAGGATAGAATACAGTATATACATATGAGATGAGTAATGCAAAATATATAAACATTAAAGTGACTAGTGTTCCAATTATTTAAGTGGCCAGGGATTTCAAATCTATGTATATAGGGCAGCAGCCTCCTCTAATGTGCAAGTGATGGCTATTTAACAGTCTGATGGCCTTGAGATGGAAGCTGTTTTTCAGTCTCTCGGTCTCAGCTTTGATGCACCTGTACTGACCTTGCCTTCTGGATGGTTGCAGGGTGAACAGGCAGTTGCTCAGGTGGTTATTGTCCTTGATGATCTTTTTGGCTTTCCTGTGACATCGGGTGCTGTAGGTGTCCTGGAAGGCAGGTAGTTTGCCCCCTGTGACGCATTGGGCAGACTGCACCACCCTCTAAGGAGCCTTGCGGTTGCGGGCGGTGCAGTTGCCATACCAGGCGGTGATGCAGCCTGACAGGATGCTCTCAATTGTGCATCTGTAAAAAATGTAGGTGCCAAACCAAATTTTTTCAGCCTCCTGAGGTTGAGGAGGCGCTGTTGCGCCCTCTTTACCACACTGTGTGGTGGACCATTTACTTTGTAAGTGATGTGTACGATGAGGAACTTGAAGGTTTCCACCTTCTCCACTGCGGTCCCGTCGATGTGGATAGGGGGGGTGCTCCCTCTGCTGTTTCCTGAAGTCCAGATCAGCTCCTTTGTTGTTAACGTTGGGTGAGAGGTTGTTTTCCTGGCACCACACTCCCTCACCCCCTCCCTGTAGGCTGCCTTGTCATTGTTGCTAATCAGGCCTACTACTGTTGTGTTGTCTGCAAAATTGATGATTTGACGTTTTGTCTTTGTCTGTTGGTGTTTTGTCTTTTAGAGGTTTGTCTCTGGCATGCCATAGAACAACACATGCAAAAGGAATGACAATCTGATTGGGAAAGCACTGTTCAACACACCGCATCATTTTGATCTGTTTTGGAAAGAAACCCTGCTCTGAGCATCGGTTTTAGATGGATAACATACAAAAATGCGTCCCAAATGGCACCCTATTTCCGACATAGTGCACTACTTTTGAGAGAATACGGTGCCATTTGGGGTCACCTTCAGTCTGATACAGTACTGGTCTTAAGTGCCCCCAAAGGATCTGAAGTACAGTGTCCTAGCCTAAATGAACTTTCACCATGTAGTTGTGTGGAGAATCTTTATTTTTGTTGTTCATGTTAGGAATACAAATAATTAATAATAAAAATGATAATAGATAAGTAATATATTATTCAGTCCATTTGGTTTGCTGGTCAATGTTTTAGGCATTTATGAGCTGGCCTGCCAGCAGTCTTATACTGTGTGGACCATTTCATGGGTGAAGACAACATGAAACCTACCTGGACAACGTCTTCCGATACACTGGTCTCAACAGAGGACCTTCCTACCAGCTGTCATAAACAACAGTGCTATGGCATGCCATCCTCTGGAGCAAGTAAGCTATAGAGTACCCAAAAAACAGCACACGAATGGTGTATAGTGTGGGGCGTGACTTTGGGCAATGAATAAGGTTTGCACGTTTTTTTATGTCTTATTTTGTTTCTGTTTTTTCTTTGTGACTTTGTATTCGAGCAAGGTGTCAATTTGATGTGGTTATTAGGCGGGGTTTCTGTACAGCACTATGTGACATCTGCGGATGTAAAAAGGGCTTTATAAATAAATATGATTGTATATGATTGATTTGAGGCGTGCATAGCCACGCAGTCATGGGTGAACAGGGAGTACAGGAGGGAGCTGAGCACTCATCCTTGTGGGGCCCCTGTGTTGAGGATCAGTGAAGTAGAGGTGGTGTTTCCCAGCTTCACCACCTGGGGGCGGCCCGTCAGGAAGTACAGGACCCAGTTGTACAGGGCGGGGTTCAAACCCAGGGCCTCGAGCTTAATGATGAACTTGGAGGGTATTATGGTGTTGACTATAGCTCAGCATTCAATGTACAGCATTCTTATATAAGTATTCCTCATGTCCAGATGGGATAGGGCAGTGTGCAGTGCAATGGCGATTGCATTGTCTGTGGCTCTATTGGGGCGGTAAGCAAATTGAAGTGGGTCTAGGGTGTCAGGTAAGGTATAGGTGAAATGATCCTTAACTAGCCTCTCAAAGCACTTCATGATGACAGAGGTGAGCTCTATGGGGCAGTAGGGATTTAGTTCAGTTACTTTTGCGTTCTTGGGTACAGGAACAATGGTGGACATCTTGAAGCATGTGGGCACAACAGACTGGGATAGGGAGAGATTGAATATGTCCGTAAACATTCCAGCCAGCTGGTCTGCGCATGCTCTGAGGAGTGGCTAGGGATGGATGCCGTCTTGGCCGGCAGCCTTGCGAGTGTTAACACGCTTTAATGTCTTACTCACGTCGGCCATGGAGAAGGAGAGCCCACAGTCCTTGGTAGCGGGCCGCGTTGGTGGCACTGTGTTATCCTCAAAGCGGGCGAATAAGGTGTTTAGCTTGTCCGGAAGCAACATGTCGCTGTCCGCGACGTGGCTGGTTTTCCTTTTGTAGTCCGTAGTTGTCTCGTGTCTGATCCGTTGAATTGCGACTCCACTTTGTCTCTATACTGACGTTTTGCCTGTTTGATTACCTTATGGAGGGTATAACTACACTTTGTATTCATCCATATTCCCAGTCACCTTGCCATGGTTAAATGCGATGGTTTGCGCTTTCAGTTTTGCGCAAATGCTGCCATCTATCCACGGTTTCTGGTTAGGGTAGGTTTTAATAGTCAGTGGGTACAATATCTCCTATACACTTCCTGATAAAACTCAGTCACCGTATCAGTGTATTTGTATATGTTGTTCTCGGAGGCTACCCAGAACATATCCCAGTCCGCATGATCAAAACAATCCTGACCCGTGGATTCCGATTGGTTAGACCATCATTGAATAGTCCTTAGCATGAGTAATTCCTGTTTGAGTTTCTGCCTATAGGAAGGGAGGAACAAAATGGAGTTGTGATCAGATTTGCCGAAGGGGGGGCGGGGGAGGGCCTTTAAAGCATCCCAGGAGTTGGAGTAGCAGTGGTCATTTGTTTTAGCAGTGCGAGTACTATAGAACACCTTTTCAAATTTGCTTTGTTAAAATCCCCAGCTACAATAAATGCTGCCTCTGTAAATATGGTTTCCAGTTTGCATAAAGTCCAGTTTAGTTCTTTGAGGGCCGTTGTGGTATTGGCTTGAGGGGGAATATACACGGCTGTGACTATAACCGAAGAGAATTCTCTTGGGAGGTAATACGGTAATACGGTAATACGGGCATTTGATTGAGGTATTCTAGGTTTGGTGAACAAAAGGACTTGAGTCTCTGAATGTTATCACAATCACACCATGAGTAGTTAATCATGAAACATACACCCCCGTCCTTCTTCTTCCCGGAGAGATATTTATTCCTGCGATGAACTGAGAACCCAACTGGCTGAACGGACTCTGACAGTATATCACGAGAGAGCAATGTTTCCATGAAACGGAGTATGTTACAATCCCTGATGTCTCTCTGTAAGAGAATCATCGTCAACTTTATTATCCAGACTGAACATTAGCGAGTAATATACTCGGAAGCGGCGGGTGGTGTGCTCGCCTCCTGAGTTGGACTAAAAGTCCTCTCCGACTACCTCTTTTCCGCTGGCGGAGTTTTGGAACAGCCTCTGGTATCAGTTCAATAGCCCTGGGGGGTACGAACAAAGGATCCGGTTCTGGAAAGTCGTATTCCTGGTCGTAATGCTGGTGAGTTACCGCCGCGCTGATATCCATAAGTTATTCCGGCTATATGTAATAACACCAACAATTTCCTGGGCTAATAATGAAAGAATAACACATAAAAAAATGAAATATTGCGAAGTTTCTTATGAGCTTGAAGCACGGCAGCCCTATCCATCGTCCTACCAGCAGTTCTGAATTCGTGATGCACCCGACTGTCCACCTTTTTCTGTGCAATAGCCTTTTGATTTGAACATTTAAAACGTTTTGGTGTATGTACTAGGCTATTTGATTTAATTTATATATGTTACAGCACTTTGGTTTCACTAGTAAACATATTGAAATTCAACCAAATTCTCTGTTTCTGTCTTAAGTCTTTTTGAAAAAGGATAGATGGGCTACTATGGTAAAGGTTGAATGTGATAGTACGTCTATAACTCCACTCCTATTCTATTCAGAGAAATTAATCACATTTGTAAATGAGCTATTATCAGGCTGGTTAAAGCGATGCATGTCTGTTGAATTTGGAAAAATCCATCTGCACTCGGACCTACCCCACCTACTCAGCCAGTCAAGAGCCGCTACTGCATTGCAACCATGGCATACTGCATACTTTTTATTAAATGGTACGTGTTAAATAGTATGCGACAATGAGTAAATAGTATGCAGTACACTAGTATGGGTATTCAGACAAGGCCACAGTCTGTGTCTGGAATGAGTTGTGTTTTGCAGTCACTCTGAAGACTGATCTGACCTGCTATAATTTAGCCAATTCTTCAACTCTGTTGAAGCAGGCCCAGACTGACTCAGTGAAGTGAAAATGAGTATTCCGTTTTCAATTTGCAACACAGGGAAAGGGGCCAATTCTGTCATATCTCCTTGTCAAGCATATCACCTCACATGCACAGTAACCTAAATTAGTATTTTTTTCACCCAACTTTTTCCTGGAGAGAGGAAGGACACTGAATTTTTACCCTGTAGTAACCCTTACCCGCTATGTCCCCAGGCGTGTGTGGCAAAGTTGACAAAGTGAAATTTCTCCACTGCCAGCCACCAAACCCAGAGCCACTAAATAAAGCGCCCATCATGGAATGTAACTGATGCGGATGATGGGAGCCCCATGTTTACTTTTAATCTCTCCCTCCTGACAAGTCCCCCTAATGATTAAGTCTGCATCCCAAATGGCATCTATTCCCTATAGCGCACTACTATAGGTTCTAGTCCAAAGTAGTGCACAGTAAAGGGAATAGGGTGCCATTTCAGACGCAGACTTAGACAGCAGTCGGCTAGAAGTCATCAGTATGCAAAGTCGTCCGCTGGTCTGGGTCGGAGAGAGACGCAGACTTTAAAGTGCATATGTAAGATGACTGGTGTTCCGCTCGCAGTGTTTCCTAAACCCTGCCATATGACACAAACTTCTATCAGTACAACCCAATATCAACAGACAGTCACAGCCTCTCCTTGTACTAACATAGGAGTCATTACAACCGTCTCGTTTAACCACATACCATTCCATACTGTCCGTGTCCGAATACCAATACTAGCGTACTGCATACTATGTACTCATTGTTGCATACTTAGTAAAAGGTATACAGTATGCTACGTCTGCAACACAGTAGCGGCTCCTGATTGGCTGAGTAGGTGGGGCGGGGCCGAGTGCAGTTGGACGCTTCACATTAACCAGCCTTATAGTAGCTAATTTACAATTTAAATGAATTACTCTGAACAGGAATGGAGTTATAGGCCTACTCAGGCTGGTTATAGGCAGACTATCACATTTTACCTATATCATAGCCCATCTATCCTATTTAAAATGGACTTAAGACTGAAACAGATAATTTAGTTCTATTTCAACATATTTATTGATGGAACCAAATACTGCAACATACACTGAGTGTACAAAACATTAGGAACACCTGCTCTTTCCATGACAGCTTTCACCTGGATTCACCTGGTCAGTCTATCATCCTTTATTGATGTCAGTTGTTCAGTCCACTTCAATCAGTGTGGGGAGGAGACAGGTTAAAAACATATTTTTTAAGTCTTGAGACAGTTGAGACATGGATTGTGTACACTACCGTTCAAAAGTTTGGGGTCACTTAGAAATGTCCTTGTTTTTGAAAGAAAAGCAATTTTTTGTCTATTTAAAATAACATCAAATGGATCAGAAATACAGTGTAGACATTGTTAATGTTGTAAATGACTTGTAGCTGGAAACGGCAGATTTGTATTTTTATGGAATATCTACATATGCGTACAGAGGCCCATTATCAGCAATCATCACTCCTGTGTTCAAATGGCACGTTGTGTTAGCTAATCCAACTTTATCATTTTAAAAGGCTAATTGATCATTAGAAAACCCTTTTGTAATTATGTTAGCACAGCTGAAAACTGTTGTCCTCCTTAAAGAAGGAATAAAACTGGCCGCCTTTAGACTTGTTGAGTATCTGGAGCATCAGCATTTGTGGGTTCGATTACAGACTCAAAATGGCCAGAAACAAAGAACTTTCTTCTGAAACTCGTCAGTCTATTCTTGTTCTGAGAAATGAAGGCTATTCCATGCAAGAAATTGCCAAGAAACTGAAGATCTCGTACAACGCTGTGTACTACTCCCTTCACAGAACAGCGCAAACTAGAAGGCAGTTTTTAAGTATGTGAGGGAAAAAAAGAGTTATGTTTTAATAGTATGCAACATTTCGAAAATCGAGGACACTTTAAATACCCGGATGTCATACTTGTTTTGGCTTTGACAACAGCTGATTAATTCGATATGGGAATGCGCTACCGCAATCAACAATTAGCGGGAAACTACGTAATGACGCATTCTCAGCAAGCAAAAATAGAATGTTTAATACTATGTGACATTTCGAGGATGTTATACTCATTTCAACTCTTCATCTAATAGAATTTGATGCACACTTTTCCACAGTGCATTGGAAGAGGTGGACTGTGAGTGATAGGCCCTAGTTCTCTTCAAGTAACCAACCACAAAACTAGGCTATTTAATTGGGAAAATGGCTAAGTATGTATGTATGCTAAGTATGTATGTATGCTAAGTAGTTTTTGTCATCCATAAAATCACGAGTATTGTATCGTAGACTACATCTTTTGAGAAGTTGTTTTTTCCATTTTATTTTTACACAAAGTGGGTTTCTATTTTCTCGCTGAAAAGTGTTTATTGTTCTCTTGTCCTTCGTCAGAGCTTTTAAACAAAATACTAAACCTCTTTAGATTTCTGAATGTGTCTGCACCGGAAACATTAATGATGTCATGTTAATCAGGCCTTTTGATCTGATTTTGTTTTAGTTTTGTAGGCTAGGCTACCTATTGAATTATTGAATATATGTTTCAAGCCTTAGCAGTCATTCTGATCTTGTTCCCAATGATCAGTGCTTTAGTTTATTATGTTGCTACCGTACACATGTTTAGCAGATGTTATTGCGGGTGTAGCGAAATGCTTGTGTTTCTAGTTCCAACAGTGCAGTAATATCTAACTACACACAATCTAAAGTAAAGGAATGGAATTAAGAATATATAAATATTTGGATGAGCAATGTCAGAGCGGCATAGACTAAGATACAGTAGGATAGAATACAGTATATACATATGAGATGAGTAATGCAAAATATATAAACATTAAAGTGACTAGTGTTCCAATTATTTAAGTGGCCAGGGATTTCAAATCTATGTATATAGGGCAGCAGCCTCCTCTAATGTGCAAGTGATGGCTATTTAACAGTCTGATGGCCTTGAGATGGAAGCTGTTTTTCAGTCTCTCGGTCTCAGCTTTGATGCACCTGTACTGACCTTGCCTTCTGGATGGTTGCAGGGTGAACAGGCAGTTGCTCAGGTGGTTATTGTCCTTGATGATCTTTTTGGCTTTCCTGTGACATCGGGTGCTGTAGGTGTCCTGGAAGGCAGGTAGTTTGCCCCCTGTGACGCATTGGGCAGACTGCACCACCCTCTAAGGAGCCTTGCGGTTGCGGGCGGTGCAGTTGCCATACCAGGCGGTGATGCAGCCTGACAGGATGCTCTCAATTGTGCATCTGTAAAAAATGTAGGTGCCAAACCAAATTTTTTCAGCCTCCTGAGGTTGAGGAGGCGCTGTTGCGCCCTCTTTACCACACTGTGTGGTGGACCATTTACTTTGTAAGTGATGTGTACGATGAGGAACTTGAAGGTTTCCACCTTCTCCACTGCGGTCCCGTCGATGTGGATAGGGGGGGTGCTCCCTCTGCTGTTTCCTGAAGTCCAGATCAGCTCCTTTGTTGTTAACGTTGGGTGAGAGGTTGTTTTCCTGGCACCACACTCCCTCACCCCCTCCCTGTAGGCTGCCTTGTCATTGTTGCTAATCAGGCCTACTACTGTTGTGTTGTCTGCAAAATTGATGATTTGACGTTTTGTCTTTGTCTGTTGGTGTTTTGTCTTTTAGAGGTTTGTCTCTGGCATGCCATAGAACAACACATGCAAAAGGAATGACAATCTGATTGGGAAAGCACTGTTCAACACACCGCATCATTTTGATCTGTTTTGGAAAGAAACCCTGCTCTGAGCATCGGTTTTAGATGGATAACATACAAAAATGCGTCCCAAATGGCACCCTATTTCCGACATAGTGCACTACTTTTGAGAGAATACGGTGCCATTTGGGGTCACCTTCAGTCTGATACAGTACTGGTCTTAAGTGCCCCCAAAGGATCTGAAGTACAGTGTCCTAGCCTAAATGAACTTTCACCATGTAGTTGTGTGGAGAATCTTTATTTTTGTTGTTCATGTTAGGAATACAAATAATTAATAATAAAAATGATAATAGATAAGTAATATATTATTCAGTCCATTTGGTTTGCTGGTCAATGTTTTAGGCATTTATGAGCTGGCCTGCCAGCAGTCTTATACTGTGTGGACCATTTCATGGGTGAAGACAACATGAAACCTACCTGGACAACGTCTTCCGATACACTGGTCTCAACAGAGGACCTTCCTACCAGCTGTCATAAACAACAGTGCTATGGCATGCCATCCTCTGGAGCAAGTAAGCTATAGAGTACCCAAAAAACAGCACACGAATGGTGTATAGTGTGGGGCGTGACTTTGGGCAATGAATAAGGTTTGCACGTTTTTTTATGTCTTATTTTGTTTCTGTTTTTTCTTTGTGACTTTGTATTCGAGCAAGGTGTCAATTTGATGTGGTTATTAGGCGGGGTTTCTGTACAGCACTATGTGACATCTGCGGATGTAAAAAGGGCTTTATAAATAAATATGATTGTATATGATTGATTTGAGGCGTGCATAGCCACGCAGTCATGGGTGAACAGGGAGTACAGGAGGGAGCTGAGCACTCATCCTTGTGGGGCCCCTGTGTTGAGGATCAGTGAAGTAGAGGTGGTGTTTCCCAGCTTCACCACCTGGGGGCGGCCCGTCAGGAAGTACAGGACCCAGTTGTACAGGGCGGGGTTCAAACCCAGGGCCTCGAGCTTAATGATGAACTTGGAGGGTATTATGGTGTTGACTATAGCTCAGCATTCAATGTACAGCATTCTTATATAAGTATTCCTCATGTCCAGATGGGATAGGGCAGTGTGCAGTGCAATGGCGATTGCATTGTCTGTGGCTCTATTGGGGCGGTAAGCAAATTGAAGTGGGTCTAGGGTGTCAGGTAAGGTATAGGTGAAATGATCCTTAACTAGCCTCTCAAAGCACTTCATGATGACAGAGGTGAGCTCTATGGGGCAGTAGGGATTTAGTTCAGTTACTTTTGCGTTCTTGGGTACAGGAACAATGGTGGACATCTTGAAGCATGTGGGCACAACAGACTGGGATAGGGAGAGATTGAATATGTCCGTAAACATTCCAGCCAGCTGGTCTGCGCATGCTCTGAGGAGTGGCTAGGGATGGATGCCGTCTTGGCCGGCAGCCTTGCGAGTGTTAACACGCTTTAATGTCTTACTCACGTCGGCCATGGAGAAGGAGAGCCCACAGTCCTTGGTAGCGGGCCGCGTTGGTGGCACTGTGTTATCCTCAAAGCGGGCGAATAAGGTGTTTAGCTTGTCCGGAAGCAACATGTCGCTGTCCGCGACGTGGCTGGTTTTCCTTTTGTAGTCCGTAGTTGTCTCGTGTCTGATCCGTTGAATTGCGACTCCACTTTGTCTCTATACTGACGTTTTGCCTGTTTGATTACCTTATGGAGGGTATAACTACACTTTGTATTCATCCATATTCCCAGTCACCTTGCCATGGTTAAATGCGATGGTTTGCGCTTTCAGTTTTGCGCAAATGCTGCCATCTATCCACGGTTTCTGGTTAGGGTAGGTTTTAATAGTCAGTGGGTACAATATCTCCTATACACTTCCTGATAAAACTCAGTCACCGTATCAGTGTATTTGTATATGTTGTTCTCGGAGGCTACCCAGAACATATCCCAGTCCGCATGATCAAAACAATCCTGACCCGTGGATTCCGATTGGTTAGACCATCATTGAATAGTCCTTAGCATGAGTAATTCCTGTTTGAGTTTCTGCCTATAGGAAGGGAGGAACAAAATGGAGTCGTGATCAGATTTGCCAAAGGGGGGGCGGGGGAGGGCCTTTAAAGCATCCCAGGAGTTGGAGTAGCAGTGGTCATTTGTTTTAGCAGTGCGAGTACTATAGAACACCTTTTCAAATTTGCTTTGTTAAAATCCCCAGCTACAATAAATGCTGCCTCTGTAAATATGGTTTCCAGTTTGCATAAAGTCCAGTTTAGTTCTTTGAGGGCTGTTGTGGTATTGGCTTGAGGGGGAATATACACGGCTGTGACTATAACCGAAGAGAATTCTCTTGGGAGGTAATACGGTAATACGGTAATACGGGCATTTGATTGAGGTATTCTAGGTTTGGTGAACAAAAGGACTTGAGTCTCTGAATGTTATCACAATCACACCATGAGTAGTTAATCATGAAACATACACCCCCGTCCTTCTTCTTCCCGGAGAGATATTTATTCCTGCGATGAACTGAGAACCCAACTGGCTGAACGGACTCTGACAGTATATCACGAGAGAGCAATGTTTCCATGAAACGGAGTATGTTACAATCCCTGATGTCTCTCTGTAAGAGAATCATCGTCAACTTTATTATCCAGACTGAACATTAGCGAGTAATATACTCGGAAGCGGCGGGTGGTGTGCTCGCCTCCTGAGTTGGACTAAAAGTCCTCTCCGACTACCTCTTTTCCGCTGGCGGAGTTTTGGAACAGCCTCTGGTATCAGTTCAATAGCCCTGGGGGGTACGAACAAAGGATCCGGTTCTGGAAAGTCGTATTCCTGGTCGTAATGCTGGTGAGTTACCGCCGCGCTGATATCCATAAGTTATTCCGGCTATATGTAATAACACCAACAATTTCCTGGGCTAATAATGAAAGAATAACACATAAAAAAATGAAATATTGCGAAGTTTCTTATGAGCTTGAAGCACGGCAGCCCTATCCATCGTCCTACCAGCAGTTCTGAATTCGTGATGCACCCGACTGTCCACCTTTTTCTGTGCAATAGCCTTTTGATTTGAACATTTAAAACGTTTTGGTGTATGTACTAGGCTATTTGATTTAATTTATATATGTTACAGCACTTTGGTTTCACTAGTAAACATATTGAAATTCAACCAAATTCTCTGTTTCTGTCTTAAGTCTTTTTGAAAAAGGATAGATGGGCTACTATGGTAAAGGTTGAATGTGATAGTACGTCTATAACTCCACTCCTATTCTATTCAGAGAAATTAATCACATTTGTAAATGAGCTATTATCAGGCTGGTTAAAGCGATGCATGTCTGTTGAATTTGGAAAAATCCATCTGCACTCGGACCTACCCCACCTACTCAGCCAGTCAAGAGCCGCTACTGCATTGCAACCATGGCATACTGCATACTTTTTATTAAATGGTACGTGTTAAATAGTATGCGACAATGAGTAAATAGTATGCAGTACACTAGTATGGGTATTCAGACAAGGCCACAGTCTGTGTCTGGAATGAGTTGTGTTTTGCAGTCACTCTGAAGACTGATCTGACCTGCTATAATTTAGCCAATTCTTCAACTCTGTTGAAGCAGGCCCAGACTGACTCAGTGAAGTGAAAATGAGTATTCCGTTTTCAATTTGCAACACAGGGAAAGGGGCCAATTCTGTCATATCTCCTTGTCAAGCATATCACCTCACATGCACAGTAACCTAAATTAGTATTTTTTTCACCCAACTTTTTCCTGGAGAGAGGAAGGACACTGAATTTTTACCCTGTAGTAACCCTTACCCGCTATGTCCCCAGGCGTGTGTGGCAAAGTTGACAAAGTGAAATTTCTCCACTGCCAGCCACCAAACCCAGAGCCACTAAATAAAGCGCCCATCATGGAATGTAACTGATGCGGATGATGGGAGCCCCATGTTTACTTTTAATCTCTCCCTCCTGACAAGTCCCCCTAATGATTAAGTCTGCATCCCAAATGGCATCTATTCCCTATAGCGCACTACTATAGGTTCTAGTCCAAAGTAGTGCACAGTAAAGGGAATAGGGTGCCATTTCAGACGCAGACTTAGACAGCAGTCGGCTAGAAGTCATCAGTATGCAAAGTCGTCCGCTGGTCTGGGTCGGAGAGAGACGCAGACTTTAAAGTGCATATGTAAGATGACTGGTGTTCCGCTCGCAGTGTTTCCTAAACCCTGCCATATGACACAAACTTCTATCAGTACAACCCAATATCAACAGACAGTCACAGCCTCTCCTTGTACTAACATAGGAGTCATTACAACCGTCTCGTTTAACCACATACCATTCCATACTGTCCGTGTCCGAATACCAATACTAGCGTACTGCATACTATGTACTCATTGTTGCATACTTAGTAAAAGGTATACAGTATGCTACGTCTGCAACACAGTAGCGGCTCCTGATTGGCTGAGTAGGTGGGGCGG
Source organism: Salvelinus namaycush (assembly GCF_016432855.1). Classification (NCBI taxonomy): domain Eukaryota; kingdom Metazoa; phylum Chordata; class Actinopteri; order Salmoniformes; family Salmonidae; genus Salvelinus; species Salvelinus namaycush. The sequence goes on along the minus strand of NC_052311.1, from coordinate 15,306,304 downwards.
GGCCGAGTGCAGTTGGACGCTTCACATTAACCAGCCTTATAGTAGCTAATTTACAATTTAAATGAATTACTCTGAACAGGAATGGAGTTATAGGCCTACTCAGGCTGGTTATAGGCAGACTATCACATTTTACCTATATCATAGCCCATCTATCCTATTTAAAATGGACTTAAGACTGAAACAGATAATTTAGTTCTATTTCAACATATTTATTGATGGAACCAAATACTGCAACATACACTGAGTGTACAAAACATTAGGAACACCTGCTCTTTCCATGACAGCTTTCACCTGGATTCACCTGGTCAGTCTATCATCCTTTATTGATGTCAGTTGTTCAGTCCACTTCAATCAGTGTGGGGAGGAGACAGGTTAAAAACATATTTTTTAAGTCTTGAGACAGTTGAGACATGGATTGTGTACACTACCGTTCAAAAGTTTGGGGTCACTTAGAAATGTCCTTGTTTTTGAAAGAAAAGCAATTTTTTGTCTATTTAAAATAACATCAAATGGATCAGAAATACAGTGTAGACATTGTTAATGTTGTAAATGACTTGTAGCTGGAAACGGCAGATTTGTATTTTTATGGAATATCTACATATGCGTACAGAGGCCCATTATCAGCAATCATCACTCCTGTGTTCAAATGGCACGTTGTGTTAGCTAATCCAACTTTATCATTTTAAAAGGCTAATTGATCATTAGAAAACCCTTTTGTAATTATGTTAGCACAGCTGAAAACTGTTGTCCTCCTTAAAGAAGGAATAAAACTGGCCGCCTTTAGACTTGTTGAGTATCTGGAGCATCAGCATTTGTGGGTTCGATTACAGACTCAAAATGGCCAGAAACAAAGAACTTTCTTCTGAAACTCGTCAGTCTATTCTTGTTCTGAGAAATGAAGGCTATTCCATGCAAGAAATTGCCAAGAAACTGAAGATCTCGTACAACGCTGTGTACTACTCCCTTCACAGAACAGCGCAAACTGGCTCTAACCAGAGAAGAAAGAGGAGTGGGAGGCCCCGGTGCACAACTGAGCAAGAGGACAAGTACATTAGTGTCTAGTTTGAGAAACAGACGCCTCACAAGTCCTCAACTGGCAGCTTCATTAAATAGTACCCGCAAAACACCAGTCTCAACGTCAACAGTGAAGAGGCAACTCCAGGATGCTGGCCTTCTAGTCAGTTGCAAAGAAAAAGACATATCTCAGACTGGCCAATAAGAAGAAAAGATTAAGATGGGCAAAATGTGTTATGGACAGATGAATTTAAGTTGGAGGTGTTCGGATCACAAAGAAGAACATTAGTGAGACGCAGAAAAAATGAAAAGATGCAGGAGGGGTGCTTGACGCCTTCTGTCAAGCATGGTGGATGCAATGTGATGGTCTGGGGGTGCTTTGGTTTGTACAGGGTAAAAGGGACTGGTATTCTGACTATAATGGAGTGGTCAGCACAGTCACTGGATCTCAGCCCTATTGAGCTGTTGTGGGAGAGGCCTGACCATATGGTATGTAAGTGCCAATCCAACTTGTGGGAGGTGCTTCAGGAAGCATGGGGTGAAATCTCTTCAGATTACCTCAACAAATTGACAACTAGAATGCCAAAGGTCTGCAAGGCTGTAATTGCTGCAAATGGAGGATCCTTTGACGAAAGCAAAGTTTGAAGTACACAATTATTATTTCAATAAAAAATCAGTATATATAACCTTGTCAACTTCTTGACAATATTTCCTATTCATTTAGAAACTAATTTAATATATGTTTTCATGGAAAACAAGGACATTTCTAAGTGACCCCAAACTTTTGAACGGGAGTGTGTGTGCGCCATTGAGGGTATATCGGCATGACAAAGGATTTGAGTGGGGTATGGTAGTAGGTGCCAGGCGCATCGGTTTGTGTCAAGAACTGCAACACTGCTGTGTTTTTCATGCTCAAAAGTTTCCCGTGTGTATGAAGAATGGTCCACCACCCAATGGACCTCCAACCAACTTGACACAACTGTGGTCAACATGGGCCAGCATCCCTGTGGAATGCTTTCAACACCTTGTACAGTCCATTCCCCAAAGAATTGAGGCTGTTGTGAGGGTGAAAGTAAAGGGTGCAACTCAATATTAGGAAGGTGTTCTTAATGTTTTGTGCACAGTGTATATCAATTAAATCAAATAGCCTAGTACACACACCAAAACTTTTCAAATGTTCAAATCAAAAGGCTTTTGCACAGGCTTTATCCATAAATTGTATAATTTAAATAGGTAGCCGAGCCTACAAAACTAAAACAATCCATATGTTAAAATCAAAAGTCCTGATTAACATGACATCAATAACAGCGCCACTTCCTGAGTCCCTGGTGCTGACACATTCAGAAATGAGCTCTGACGAAGGCCAAGCGGAAAAACAAGAAACACTTCAATGAGGAAACAGAAATCCACTTCATCTAATAAATCCAATAAATAACAAAATACTTCTGTTTTTCAAAGATAACCTGCAATGCAATACTCGTGATCATAATAAGGACAACAAACTACTTAGCATACATTTGAACACCACCGCAGAAGCTTCGGCATCTTCCCAATTAAGCAGCCTAGTTTTGTTGGCTACTTGACGAGAGCTACGGCCTATCACTCGCAGCTTACCTCTTCCAATGCACTGTAAAAGTGTGCATCAAATTCAATTAAATGAAGAGATGAAAATTTGTGTATCCTGGCATTTAAACTATCCTCGATTTTCGAAGTGTCGCACACAATTAAACATTCTTTTTTGGCATACTGAGAATGCGTCGTGCGTGATTGCGTCGCTTCCCGCTTTACGTTGATTTCGGTAGCGCATCCCCATGTCTAATTGATAAGCTGTTGTCAAAGCGGAAATTACTGACATCCGGGCATTTAAAATATACTTGATTTTTGAAATGTCGCATACTATTAAACTTAATTTCTACGCACACTCAAATGGCCTACTGTTTTGGACGCAAATATGGGTATTCGGACACGGCCACCATGTCATATTGAACACAATGGCCAGTCTATAGGCCATACCAGGGGTACTCAAGTACTATTTGAGAAGGTCAAGTCACACAAGTGTCCTAGGTGGCAAAGGTCTGGATGGATTTTTGTAATTTATCAGTGTAGTAACACCCCCCACACACCTCGTAACACATGCATCCCCAGACTGTTCACACCCCTCTTGTTGGCAGAGAGAAATGTTCAGTTTAAAGCTAATTTCCTGCATTCTACACATTATGCCATGGAGCTAAGGGAAAATGTAGCGGTTTTAAGGCTAATTTCCTGCAATTCGATACATTTTCCATGTCTTATGTGTGTTCATATGACACCAGGAGGCAAATCCCAACTGAATTCCCCCCAAAATATTTAGTGCCTTCAGGAAGTATTCACTCCACTTGACTTTTTACACAATTTGTGTTACAAAGTGAGATTACAATTTATTTAATAGTACTTTTTTTTGTTAACGATCCACACACAATACTCGACTATCAGTGGAAGAAAAAGTATAGTTTTTCAAGAATTAAACATTAAAAGTGCATTGATTGGTAGATCGGTAACGATATCAAATCAGACTTTGAAAATATCTATAAGCATGGTCAAATTAATAAATATGCTGTGGTTATGTATTAAACCACCCAAGATATCGAAGATACAGTCGTCCTTCTAAACTGAGCTGCATGACAGAAATGAAACTGCTCAGGGATGTTACCATGAGGCCATTGGTGATTTTTAAAACCGCTTGTGGCTGTGAAGGGAGAACTGAGGATGAATCAACAACATTTTAGTGACTCCACAATAATGATTTATATGACAGAGTAAAAATAATAATACAAATACACAGAATAAAAATATTTGAAAACATGCACTAAAGTAATACTGCAAAAAAACGTTTTGACCTAAATGCAAAGCCTTATGTTTGGGGAAAATCCAACACAATACATCACTCAGTAACTGTCGGCTTGTTTTCAAGCATGGTGGTGGCTGCATCATGGTATGGGTATGCTTGACATTGGCAAATACTGTGGAGTTTTTCCAGATGAAAAGAAACAGGATAGAGCTAAGCACAGGCAAAATCCTAGAGCAAAACCTGCTTTCCAACAGACACTGGGAGAGGAATTCACCTTTCAGCAGGACAATAACCTACAACACAAAGCCAAATCTACACTGTTGCTTACCAAGAAGCAAGTACATTTTCCTGAGTGGCCAAGTTACAGTTTTGACTTAAATATTCTTGAAAATCTATGGCAAGATTTTGAAAATTGCTGTGTAGCCATGATCCCCAACATCTTGACAGAGCTTGAAGAGTTATGAAAATAATAAAGGGCTAATATTGTACAATCCAGGTGTGTAAAGCTGTTAATCCCACTTTGTAACTTGTCATGGAAATTCTAACCAAAAGGAAGATGGACTGTAGCTTATTCAAACAACTTTATTATAAGATTTGCAAAAATGGAGAAGTTAACAATCATTTCATATCTCAAGAAAATATACTTTTTTTAAAAGTATACTTAAATGTGTACAAAATATATTTTAAGTCTCCTTTAAAAAATGCATGTGCACAAAAATGTGCATATATTACCAGCATCCTCTTCTGCAGTTGAAGTTTTGATTTATAATATGATATTGTTCCTCATATTTAGCTTATTCAGATGTTTTGATGTTCATTTTCAAACGGAATAATGTTGTACTTTTAATTACACAACATATTACGCATTTTATTGAAATGTAAATGTAATACAGTAATGTGAACAACTAAAGGGAGAAATGCCAATGGTGCACAGTTCTCAAGTCTTACTTGTAAATTGTAAACTGCTTTGTAAATAGCATGTTAACACTGGCTGAGAAGATGCCTTGGTCAATCAAGGTAACCTTTACTTAGCTTTAAATGTAGATTTTTGGAAAGCAGACTGAACCAGTCTCAGCATTAACAGTGAAGAGGCGACTCCGGAATGCTGGCCTTCTAGGCAGAGTTGCAAAGATAAAGCCATATCTCAGCCATATCTCAGATTGGCCAAAAAAATTAAAGATTAAGATGAGCAAAATAACACAGACACTGGACAGAGGAACTCTGCCTAGAAGGACAGCATCCCGGAGTCGCTTCTTCACTGTTGATGTTGAGACTGGTGTTTTGCAGGTACTATTTAATGAAGCTGCCAGTTAAGGACTTGTGAGATGTCTGTTTCTCAAACTAAACACTCTAATGTCCTCTTGCTCAGTTGTGCACCGGGGCCTCCCACTCCTCTCTATTCTGGTTAGAGCCAGTTTGCACTGTTCTGTGAAGGAAGTAGTACACAGCGTTGTACGAGATCTTCAGTTTCTTGGCAATTTCTTGCATGGAATAGCCTTCATTTCTCAGAACAGGAATAGACTGTCGAGTTTTAGAATACATTTCTTTGTTTCTGGCCATTTTGAGTCTGTAATCGAACCCACAAATGCTGATGCTCCAGATACTCAACAAGTCTAAAGGCGGCCAGTTTTATTCCTTCTTTAATGAGGACAACAGTTTTCAGCTGTGCTAACATAATGGCAAAAGGGTTTTCTAATGATCAATTAGCCTTTTAAAACGATAAAGTTGGATTAGCTAACACAACGTGCCATTGGAACACAGGAGTGATGGTTGCTGATAATGGGCCTCTGTAAGCCTACGTAGATATTCCATTAAAAAAACAGCTGTTTCCAGCTACAATAGTAATTTACCACATGAACTATGTCTACACTGTATTTCTGATCAAGTTGATGTTATTTTAAATAGACAAAAAATGTGCTTTTCTTTCAAAAACAAGGACATTTCTAAGTGACCCCAACTTTTGACCGGGTGTGGGTTTTTTTTTTGGTCGGGACCCGCAGACCGTAATGACCCCATTCTGGATCTGGTCAGCCTTTTGAGTATGGCTGCCCTGCTCTATACCAAACCCTATACTGGTATATTGTCTATGGCTACCTGAGGGAATCCATGGAATCTGTTCTCTCTTGCTCCCAATAATGAAAATAGCCTTTAATTGGCTGAGTAGCACTCCAGCCAATGGCTCCTGAGACCATTGCTGCAAGTCATTATGTTCACAGCAATTAGGGACATGTAGTGGGCCCATTACAAAGTCCTTCATCATATCATTAAGCCCACACCATATAGCTTGAGTGACCATCATCACCATAACTGACCAAACTCTTACAAATTAGTGCAATTAAGTGAAGTGCCATAACATTGTAGTAATTTATTAAGCAACGGTGTAATGAGTTCTAGCAACAACCAAAATCAAATTCCATATGCTAAGTGTGAGCCTGGTTTGTAATGGTGTGGTTACAGAATTTGATTTTGAAAGATGGATACTGTAAGTTAGCCGAGGTCTGATAGCATGGAATTGTGTCAGTGCAGGTAGAATCCTTCCGAGGAGATATCCTCAGCTCAGATGAAACTGCGTGGGAGCGAATAGGTGGAACGGAGTTGACAGCTAAAGGAATTTGGACCAAATGAGAAGTCATGAGGTCAACATTTCAGTTTAACCTGGCATTGGTCTGTCAAAATAGACGAGAGTATTCTGAATTCAGAAGAACTGTTAAAGGTTGGTCAGGAAATGATTGATGAGACTGCCCTTCTTGCACTGCCTAAATGAACACCTGTCTTGACTAGATGAGCATATTATGCACTTCAGACTTCTACCCGGTACAGCCAGAGGAGGAAAAGAAGGTCTGGTTCCTATCAAGATCTCTTCCTTCTAGGGAGTTTTTCCTTGGCACTGTGCTGCTGCATCCTCTTAGGTGGTCCAAGCCAGGTTACTGTAAAGCACTTTGTGACAAGTGGTTTTAAACGAGGCTCTATGAATAAAGTTTGATCGCACATAGCTACACTTAAATCTAGGTTATTGGCACTGCTTAGTACTGTCTGCTTTTATGTAGGTCTATGACAATGCCTGCCTAAGATCCTTAAGACCATATAATGCAAGTGATATGCATTATAAAATGCAGTTTAGAGAAAGTGGCAGCAAAGGCAAAGCGGTGTCCATACGGGATTCACTGTGTAGCTCGTCTATATAGGTGATGCTATCAGAGGTAGCATATAGGGTGGTGTTGAGGTCACTCTTATAAAGGACAGACTTTAAACAAGCATCTCGATAAGAACCCAAATAACAAAACACATCTTTCTCTGTCCTTCTCTCACTTACCCCCTCTACCCCACTCACCCCATCTCTCTCTTATTATTTTTTTGAAGCCCATGTCACACATGGCTGGCGAAGCAGTCTTGAGAAGGGGGGGGATTACAACTGTGCTCGTCAGATAACAACACAATGGTAGCGCGTGGCGGACTCCGCTCCTCTCTAAGAGCATGAAATGAGAGCAAGCTGTTGCCGGTGCACACGTGAGACATTTAATTCCTCGCAGCGCCGCATAAATTAGCAGGGCTTGTGTCAGAGCAGATCTCCGTAACCCTTTGACTCCATCCAGCCTGCTACTGCAAGAGCACATTAAATCCAACAACACTAATCACAACCGTGCCACCGCCGAGTAGCAAAGGCTGACTTGTGCACTGACCTCGCTACTTAAGCTAGCTACTACACAAGAAGTGTGTACTAACTTTATCGACGTTCTGCATCCTCCACTGTACTGGCCGAGACCCTTGGAAGCCTCCTCCAATAATCTGTTGCCATAACAATTGTAATTTATTGATTAGTTCAGTGTCGTTCTCCATTACGCTTTGATACTTGTCCTGTGTTCTGCATTAGTACAGGTTTTAGTAGATATTTTACAGAGAAACTGATCAAGGTGCTTTCTCAAGCGTAAAACAACAGCTGAGGCTATCCGTGGTCATAAGCCCCCTATACTGTGGCCTCTGGTCCAGTCCCAGACACCCGACTACACACCATTAATGAGATTGACTAGCTGTCCTTAAGTGAGGCGCGGTCGGGATTTGTAGTCCAAGTTGTTACAGTATTGGGGTTTCAGGCCTGGGGTGGTCTGCCTCTGGGTCACGTGTAATATCTTTGTTCCACTGCATGGGTTTGAATCCAACCTACTTCTCTCTCTGTTCTTCTTTGTTTTTCTCTATCGCACAACCTTGTCCAATAAATGTAAAAAATACAAAAAGAGTGGGAGTTCACTCCTTTTAAAAGAAGTGATTAGTACATGTGTAGCAATATATTCAGTAGACTAACTAACCCAGTGCTGACACACAGGACACAATCTATCATAATGAAATCGTAATGGGAACACAGTATTTATGGGTTTGAACATTGAGCATGTGTCCATACTGTATGTGCACAGAGCAGGGTTGCGTTCATTAGGCCACGCAACAGAAAATGTTGTTAACTGAGCGTTTTATTATTGGACAAGTCCTGGTGGACCCTCCCTGTTTCAGTCCGTTTTCTTCTGTTTTTGTGCATAATGAACGCAACCCTGCCCAACCTCCCCAGTCTCCTCTCCTGCTAGGTGCTTTGGTACCGGTATACCTGACTGTATTAGGCATGGCCAGGCCCACAGCCTCCTCCACATCATTACATGACTGGCGTGGATCTCGTTTATCGGGCAAACATACACCGATTAAGCTCCTGACGTTCATCCTTGGTTGCGTCCCAACTGGCATCCTATTCCCTATATAGTGCACTACTTTTGACAAGAGCCCTATAGGTTGTCCCAAAGGGCTCTGGTCAAAAGTAGTGCACTATATAGGGTGCCCTTTCGGACATAACTCTTGTTTTTGCTCTCACCTTGATGCTTGACCACTGGCTCTTCCCATTAATCTGTCTGGCCCCTGTAAAACACCCAGTCACCCACGTCATTATGCTGTGGGGACAAGGCCAAATTGCTGACTGCCTATTGGCTGGAGGGTCGTTTGCCTTTCAATAAGGGGGCATATCATTGGATCGCTGAATAAACATGTCGTAGACGTTAACTGATGGCACTATGTGGTGAGTACTTTTTTTACTGCAACTATCTCTGGAGATGTCTGTCTACACATAGTGAATTTGTCTTAAAGATGGAGTTTATCTTCACATTTTCTTCCGGCAGTGTCAGGCACATAACTATTGGTGGCGAAATCTGGAAGAGAGCTGTCTTGGTCATACTCAACACACAGACTTCTAAAAGTATCCTGGCCAAACACAAGTTGTTATAGGTCATGAGGAAAACTTACCTGGTGAGAGGTCATGAGGAAAACCCACGCACGTACGTACTTCCAATGGGATTAGCTATATGTCACTGTTCTGTACTTTACTGCACTTTTCTGTCCTTAAATGGCTAAAAGGGAAATGCGTGTCCACATATCTTTCAGCATGCATCATGCCCAGAGCAACAGAGGAATCAAGTGGACTGTGGCATGGCAATGCTGCACTGTTTGTGTGTGTCCAACACACTGTGGAGTTGGTGCCAGTTTGCAAACAGAAGGCACTCCACACAAAAGAGGACTCGTCCTCTGGACTAACATACGAGTGGGCAAGAGCTCTGCTGGAGTTAGACCAGCTAGTCAGTGAGGATTATACTGTTCAGGAGTGAAGCCAAAGTCTATCCACTCAGTTGGCCGATTCACACTATAGTGCCAACTCGTACCGTACTGGCTCGGATATATAACTTTAATGTAGTCCTTTCCTGCAGTATCTATGGTGTATGTGTAACCAGGACAGCCCAGTAGAGCTCAATTTGGCCCTTTTGTGTGAATCAGACACACACTGAGTGTACGAAAACTAAGAACACCTTCCTAATATTAAGTTGGCCCATGTTGACTTCAATGCTTCCCACAGTTGTGTCAAGTTGGCTGGATGTTCATTAAGGAATTTTTATTTATTAGGCAAGTCAGGTGAAAACAAATTCTTATTTACAATGACGGCCCTAACCCTAACCCGGACGACGCTGGGACAATTGTGCGACGCCCTATGGGACTCCCAATCACAGCCGGTTGTGATACAGCCTGGAATCAAACCATGGTCTGTAGTGACGCCTCTAACACTGAGATGCTGTTTCTCATTTAGAACTGACTTTTGAATAATGAATAGCTGTTGTTGGTAAAGAATTTTCCTGAAAAAGCAGCTCAATATTTTTTGTGTGAACATGTATTTCTGATAGCCTCAGAGAGTAAAACATGACTTTTGTTCGTACTTACAGTGGAGAGTGTTCACATGCCGTCTTATCTGGTGCTGTGCATCTGTCAGGTTTCAGAAGAGGAACCTTCTCCCAGGGTTTGTACACAGTCAAATGCATCATTAAATGCATGGCTGATATGGAAAACAACCAGTTTGACGAGCCTTACTTTCTCTTGCGTCTTTCACGAGCGTGATTGAAAACCCCAGCCGACATACACAAACAAACATGGATGCATGCAGGCATGCACGCACGCGCACACACACAATCTCTGACAGGCTCAGGTTATTAATTTATTGCCACCGGGGCCCACTGGTGTAACCTCTAAACTGCTTGCTAACTGTACACTGTATTGCATGATTGTAGCGGGTTTACTAACGCATTCGTTCTACCGTAGTAGCTATGTTGACTTGACATTAGCTAATATGGTGACAACGACGTAGGCTGTGTGTAGCAGTTAGCGGTTATGATATGGGTTGGCTTTGAAAGTTTTTTTTGCCTGGTCACAGGCAGCTGATTTGTTGTTCACTGAAGTCCACAAGTGAAGAGGAAAGGTGAGAGGAGGAGAGCGCATAGATGCGAGAAGGTATTCTTCAATGATCTGGCTGCTATAGAAGTGAACCGTGTTTGCGTGTGATCAGGGGTGTATTAATTAATTCCGCCGATTCTGAAAAAACTTTTCTTAAACTGAAGAAAACGGAACAAAACGGGGATAAACATACCTGGATTTGTCCAATAGAAACTTGTTTGCAACTGTTGGACTAATGAGTACAACATAGATCAGCTAGATGCAGGTAAGTTTGTGGAAGGCGGTATTGAATGTGTCACTGTCTACCACCTTAATTACTCAAATTTCTCTCTACCTGTAAACTTTCATTCATAGGCTAGGTTGTAGTAACCTCATGATGGGTATAGGAAAAATGTGAGTATCATGTAGTAAGTAGCCTAAACATATCGATGTTACATGGAGCTGGGTGAATATAATATGAATGACAGTAATCAAATATGCTGTAACAGAAATGAGGCCATGCTCATGAAAACATTTACCCTCCCTCATCTTAGTGGCGGTCGATGCCATTTGAGTGAGATTAATGAGCTGACACATCCATCCATATTCAAGTGATTACCATTTCGACTGATGAGCTGACACCTCCATCCATATTCAAGTGATTACCATTTCAACTGCTGAGCTGACACCTCCATCCATATTCAAGTGATTACCATTTCAACTGCTGAGCTGACACCTCCATCCATATTCAAGTGATTACCATTTCAACTGCTGAGCTGACACCTCCATTCATATTCAAGTGATTACCATTTCGACTGATGAGCTGACACCTCCATCCATATTCAAGTGATTACCATTTCGACTGCTGAGCTGACACCTCCAACCATATTCAAGTGATTACCATTTCAACTGCTGAGCTGACACCTCCATTCATATTCAAGTGATTAACATTTCGACTGAAGAGCTGATACCTCCATCCATATTCAAGTGATTACCATTTCGACTGCTGAGCTGACACCTCCAACCATATTCAAGTGATTACCATTTCAACTGCTGAGCTGACACCTCCATTCATATTCAAGTGATTACCATTTCGACTGAAGAGCTGATACCTCCAACCATATTCAAGTGATTACCATTTTGACTGCTGAGCTGACACCTCCAACCATATTCAAGTGATTACCATTTTGACTGCTGAGCTGACACCTCCATTCATATTCAAGTGATTACCATTTCAACTGCTGAGCTGACACCTCCATCCATATTCAAGTGATTACCATTTCGACTGCTGAGCTGACACCTCCAACCATATTCAAGTGATTACCATTTCAACTGCTGAGCTGACACCTCCATCCATATTCAAGTGATTACCATTTCGACTGCTGAGCTGACACCTCCATCCATATTCAAGTGATTACCATTTCGACTGCTGAGCTGACACCTCCATCCATATTCAAGTGATTACCATTTCGACTGCTGAGCTGACACCTCCATCCATATTCAAGTGATTACCATTTCAACTGATGAGCTGACACCTCCATCCATATTCATGCTGGCTCAGTGGTAAGTGGAAGACATTTTATCATCTCACTCAAGCAGACTGATTTGCGTCCCAAAGGGCATCCTATTCCCTATACAATGGAATACTTTTACAAAAGTGTTGCACTAGGGTGCCATTTAAGAAGCACACTGCAGGTTCTGAATATACAGTAAGATACTGTATGTAGACTCCTCCCATGGGATTGTGTGTGATTCCGTCTGGTGAGAAATCCCAAAGGGATTTGAAACAGAGGTGGTGTCTTGTCAGTGGTGGGAAGGGGGAAAGGGACACACACACACACACACACACACACACACACACCAGCGATTGCGCACACACAACCACTGAGTAACACACACACACTCACTTCATTATCTAACCCAATTACCAATCCAGTTAGCTCGCATCTAAAATCCAATCGTACTCCTCTCAAATCACTGCATTTCATGGCCTTGACTAGATCAAGAACATGAAGCCCCCTGGTTCTCTGATCAGGGAGATTATACTGACTACATTTGAACACACCCGCTTTGCACAAGGCAAGGTTAGTTAAAAGGTTATTGACAGGTGTAAATTGCGTCAACCCACGGTCAGCAAACATCTGCTGTAAATGTTGTGTGTAAAGAGCAACACACACACAGTGAGCAACCGTAAGCATGTTACCCTAACGAACCAAGATGCGTACATCTCGCCTACATGCTTAATCAATTATTAAATGATCAGGTCCAATCCAATGCATTGTGGATGAGAAAACAGAATAGTACAGGAGATGATCTAGTAGTATTTAAATCAAATGGTATTAGTCACATGCGCCGAATACAACAGGTGTAGACCCTTACAGTGGAATGCTCACTTACGAGCCCCTAACCGACAGTGCAGTTTCAAAAAATACGGATAAGAATAAGAGAAAAGTAACAAGTAATTAAAGAGGAGCAGTAAAAAATAACAATATACAGTGGGGCAAAAAAGTATTTAGTCAGCCACCAATTGTGCAAGTTCTCCCACTTAAAAAGATGAGGCCTGTAATTTTCATCATAGGTACACTTCAACTATGACAGACAAAATGAGAAAAAAAATCCAGAAAATCACATTGTAGGATTTTTAATGAATTTATTTGCAAATTATGGTGGAAAATAAGTATTTGGTCACCTACAAACAAGCAAGATTTCTGGCTCTCACACACCTGTAACTTCTTCTTTAAGAGGCTCCTCTGTCCTCCACTCGTTACCTGTATTAATGGCACCTGTTTGAACTTGTTATCAGTATAAAAGACACCTGTCCACAACCTCAAACAGTCACACTCCAAACTCCACTATGGCCAAGACCAAAGAGCTGTCAAAGGACACCAGAAACAAAATTGTAGACCTGCACCAGGCTGGGAAGACTGAATCTGCAATAGGTAAGCAGCTTGGTTTGAAGAAATCAACTGTGGGAGCAATTATTAGGAAATGGAAGACATATAAGACCACTGATAATCTCCCTCGATCTGGGGCTCCACGCAAGATCTCACCCCGTGGGGTCAAAATGATCACAAGAATGGTGAGCAAAAATCCCAGAACCACACGGGGGGACCTAGTGAATGACCTGCAGAGAGCTGGGACCAAAGTAACAAAGCCTACCATCAGTAACACACTACGCCGCCAGGGACTCAAATCCTGCAGTGCCAGACGTGTCCCCCTGCTTAAGCCAGTACATGTCCAGGCCCGTCTGAAGTTTGCTAGAGAGCATTTGGATGATCCAGAAGAAGATTGGGAGAATGTCATATGGTCAGATGAAACCAAAATATAACTTTTTGGTAAAAACTCAACTCGTCGTGTTTGGAGGACAAAGAATGCTGAGTTGCATCCAAAGAACACCATACCTACTGTGAAGCATGGGGTGGAAACATCATGCTTTGGGGCTGTTTTTCTGCAAAGGGAACAGGACGACTGATCCGTGTAAAGGAAAGAATGAATGGGGCCATGTATCGTGAGATTTTGAGTGAAAACCTCCTTCCATCAGCAAGGGCATTGAAGATTAAACGTGGCTGGGTCTTTCAGCATGACAATGATCCCAAACACACCGCCCGGGCAACAAAGGAGTGGCTTCGTAAGAAGCATTTCAAGGTCCTGGATTGGCCTAGCCAGTCTCCAGATCTCAACCCCATAGAAAATCTTTGGAGGGAGTTGAAAGTCCGTGTTGCCCAGCAACAGCCCCAAAACATCACTGCTCTAGAGGAGATCTGCATGGAGGAATGGGCCAAAATACCAGCAACAGTGTGTGAAAACCTTGTGAAGACTTACAGAAAACGTTTGACCTCTGTCATTGCCAACAAAGGGTATATAACAAAGTATTGAGATAAACTTTTGTTATTGACCAAATACTTATTTTCCACCATAATTTGCAAATAAATTCATAAAAAATCCTACAATGTGATTTTCTGGATTTTTTTTCTCATTTTGTCTGTCATAGTTGAAGTGTACCTATGATGAAAATTACAGGCCTCTCATCTTTTTAAGTGGGAGAACTTGCACAATTGGTGGCTGACTAAATACTTTTTTGCCCCACTGTATACAGGGGGGTGCCGGTACAGAGTCTGTGTGGGGGCACCGGTTAGTTGAGGTAGTATGTACATGTAGGTAGAGTTAATTAAAGTAACTATGCATAGATGACAACAGAGTGGCAGTGGTGTGGAGAGTGGGGGAATGCAAATAGTCTGGGTAGCCATTTGACTAGATGTTCAGGAGTCTAATGACTTGGAGGTAGAAGCTGTTTAGAAGCCTCTTGGACCTAGACTTGGCGCTCCGGTACCGCTTGCTGTGCGGTAGCAGAGAAAACAGTCTATGACTAGCGTGGCTGGAGTCTTTGACAATTTTTAGGGCCTTCCGCCTGGTGTAGAGGTCCTGGATGGCAGGAAGCTTGGCTCCAGTGATGTACTGGGCTGTTCGTACTACCCTCTGTAGTGCCTTGCAGTCGGAGGCCGAGCAATTGCCATGCCAGGCAGTAATGCAACCAGTCAGGATGCTCTCGATGGTGCAGATGTAGAACCTTTTGAGGATCTGAGGACCCATGCCAAATCTTTTCAGTCTCCTGAGGGGAAATAGGTTTTGTCGTGCCCGCTTCACGACTGTCATGGTGTGCTTGGACCATGTTAGTTTGTTGGTGATGTGGACACCAAGGAACTTGAAGCTCTCAACCTGCTCCGCTACAGCCCCGTCGATGAGAATGGGGGCGTGCCCGCCCCTCCTTTTCCTGTAGTCCACAATCATCTCCGTTGTCTTGATCACGTTGAGGGAGAGGTTGTTGTCCTGGCACCACACGGCCAGGTCTCGGACCTCCTCCCTAGAGGCTGTCTCGTTGTTGTCGGTGATCAGGCCTACCACTGTTGTCATTGGCAAATTTAATGATGATGTTGAAGTCGTGCCTGGCCGTGCAGTCATGAGTGAACAGGGAGTACAGGAGGGGGCTGAGCACTCACCCCTGAGGAGCCCCTGTGTTGAGGATCAGCGTGGCGGATGTGTTGTTACCTACCCTTACCACCTGGGGGCGGCCCGTTAGGAAGTCCAGGATCCAGTTGCAGAGGGAGGTGTTTAGTCCCAGGGTCCTTAGCTTATTTATGAGCTTTGAGTGCACTATGGTGTTGAACGCTGATGGTAACCCTAAGCTTTGTTCCAGCCAGAACTGGCTATAGGGCAGGAGCCTATCTCCCATTTCTGTAGTGTGAGGCAGCTTGATGAACAAGTACAGTGCCTTTGGAAAGTATTCAGACCCATTGACTTTTTCCATGTTATAGGTTACAGCCTTATTCTAAAATGTTTTTTTTTTATCTCATCAATCTACATACAATACCCCATAATGACAAAGCAAAAACAGATTTTTGGAAATGTTTGCTAATTTTATAAAAAATACAAAACTGAAATATCACATTTACATAAGTATTCAGACCCTTTACTCAGTACTTTGTTGAAGCACCTTTGGCAGCGATTTACAGCCTCGAGTCTTCTTGGGTATGACGCTACAAGCTTGGCACACCTGTATTTGGGGAGTTTCGCCCATTCTTCTCTGCAGATCCTCTCAAGCTCTGTCAGGTTGGATGGAGACCGTCGCTGCACAGCTATTTTCACGTCTCAACAGATGTTCGATCGGGTTCAAGTCCGGGCTCTGGCTGGGCCCTTGAAGGACATTGAGACTTGTCCTGAAGCCACTTGCTGTGTGCTTCGGGTTGTCCTGTTGGAAGGTGAACCTTCGCCCCAGTCTGTGGTCCTGAGCGCTCTGGAGCAGGTTTTCATCAAGGATCTCTCTGTAAATTGCTCCATTCATCTTTGTCTTGATCCTGACTAGTCTCCCAGTTCCTGCCACTGAAAAACATCCCCACAGCATGATGCTGCAACCATGTTTCAAAGTAGGGATGATGCCAGGTTTCCTCCGGGCGTGGCACTTGGCATTCAGGCCAAAAAGTTCAATCTTGGTTTCATCAGCCCAGAGAATCTTGTTTCTCATGGTCTGAGTGTCTTTAGGTGCCCTTTGGCAAACTCCAAGCGGGCTGTCATGTGCCTTTTTTACGATGAATGGTTTCCATCTGGCTACTACCATAAACCCTGATTGGTGGAGTGCTGCAGATATGGTCATCCTTCTGGAAGGTTCTCCCATCTCCACAGAGGAGCTCTGTCAGAGTGACCATCAGGTTCTTGGTCACCTCCCTGACCAAGGCCCTTCTCCCCCGATTGCTCAGTTTGGCCGGGCGGTCAGCTTTTGGTGGTTCCAAACTTCTTCCATTTAAGAATGATGGAAGCCACTGTGTTCTTGGGGACTTTCAATGCTGCAGACATTTTTTGGTACCCTTCCCCAGATCTGTACCTCGACACAATCCTGTCTCTGAGCTCTATGGACAATTCCTTCGACCTCATGGCTTGGTTTTTGCTCTGATACGCACTGTCAACTGTGGGACCTTATATAGACAGGCGTGTGCCTTTCCAAATCATGTCCAATCAATTTAGTTTACCACATGTGGACTCTAATCAAGTTGAAGAAACATCTCAAGGATGATCAATGGAAACAGGATGCACCTGAGCTCAATTTCGAGTCATAGCAAAGGGTTTGATTACTTATGTAAATATGGTATTTCTGATTTTAATGCTTAGAATTTTTCTTTTTTGCTTTGTAATTATGGGGTATTTTGTGTAGATTACTGTTTATTTATATATATATATATATATATATATATATATATATATATATATATATATATATTAATTTAATCCATTTTAGAATAAGTCTGTAACGTAACAAAATGTGTAAAAAGTCAAGGCACTGTACATCCTCTGGACAGGCCGCATGTCTATCGAAGGGCATTACCCCCAATTAATTTCCTTAATGCTGAGTGCCAATTTTTACAGTCTTTGGTATGACTGGACTGTGAATCAAAACCCCAACCGTACAATCTCAGGGCGGACACTAAGCACAAGATCACTAAGTTAGTATGGAGTATACAGCAGCACCATAAATATACTGTGTGTGTGTGTGTGTGTGTGTGTGTGTGTGTGTGTGTGTGTGTGTGTGTGTGTGTGTGTGTGTGTGTGTGTGTGTGTGTGTGTGTGTGTGTGTGTGTGTGTGTGTGTGTGTGTGTGTGTGTGTGTGTGATGTCTAGGCTTTGTATTTGACTACTAGTTGACTATAGTGTGTGTCTATTAGGGCTGACCACATTTAGTCGATTGTTTGGTCGATAGGCTGTTGGTCGACCGAGATGTCTTAGTCGAGCAGTAGCAAAAGAAAATACAGTATATCATGGTGTACAAGACACCTGTCTGAGTGGCCTGATCCATTTTGGAGGCCGTGGGGATGGCACAGTGTAAGACGTGCTACTGAAATTGTATATGGTTATATTACATAAGAACAATACTAATACAATGATATGATTTTAAAACATGCGCTTTGTCCCTCTTTGGATTGTGGTTTCTGTCCACGGTTCTGAAACACATCAGTGCACTGTTGAATTGCACCTTTTTCCTAGACCATGTTATGTGCTTAATAGCAAAGTTAACCAGCATACTGGTGGTAAGAACAATGCCTCAGAGGCAGCAGCAGAATGAGGAGATGAGAAAACAGCCCTTGCCGTATTGTCTAAGAAAAGTGAGAGGGGAAACCCAAACTTTATTAGCTCTATAATCAATAGCCTAACTGTTAAATGTACCTGGCTTTTTAAATCATCAATATAGTTGAAGTCGGAAGTTTACATACACTTAGCTTGGAGTCATTAAAACTCGTTTTTCAACCACTCCACACATTTCTTGTTAACAAACTATAGTTTTGGCAAGTCAGTTAGGACATCTACTTTGTGCATGACACAAGTCATTTTTCTAACAATTGTTTACTGACAGTGAATTAAGTGAAACAATCTGTATCACAATTCCAGTGGGTCAGAAGTTTACATACACTAAGTTGACTGTGCCTTTAAACAGCTTGGAAAATTCCAGAAAATGATGTCATGGCTTTAGAAGCTTCTGATAGGCTAATTGACATCATTTGAGTCAATTGGAGGTGTACCTGTGGATGTATTTCAAGGCCTACCTTCAAACTCAGTGCCTCTTTGCTTGACATCATGGGAAAATCAAAAGAAATCAGCCAAGGCCTCAGAAAAACAATTGTAGACCTCCACAAGTCTGGTTCATCCTTGGGAGATATTTCCAAACGCCTGAAGGTACCACGTTCATCTGTACAAACCATAGTATGCAAGTATAAACACCATGGGACCACTCAACTGTCATACCACTCAGGA
Organism: Salvelinus namaycush; assembly: GCF_016432855.1. Taxonomy (NCBI): domain Eukaryota; kingdom Metazoa; phylum Chordata; class Actinopteri; order Salmoniformes; family Salmonidae; genus Salvelinus; species Salvelinus namaycush. The sequence continues at coordinate 15,287,443 of NC_052311.1, read as the reverse complement.
AGGAGACGCGTTCTGTCTCCTAGAGATGAATATACTTTGGTACAAAAAGTGCAAATCAATCCCAGAACAACAACAAAGGACCTTGTGAAGTTGCTGGAGGAAACGGGTACAAAAGTATCTATATTCACAGTAAAACAAGTCCTATATCAACATAACCTGAAAGGCCGCTCAGCAAGGAAGAAGCCCCTGCTCCAAAACCACCATAAAAAAGCCAGACTACGGTTTGCAACTGCACATGGGGACAAATATCATACTTTTTGGAGAAATGTCCTCGGGTTTGATGAAACAAAAATAGAACTGTTTGGTCATAATGACCATCGTTATGTTTGGATGAAAAGGGGGGAGGCTTGCAAGCCGAAGAACACCATCCCAACTGTGAAGCACAAGGGTGGCAGCCTCATGTTGTGGGGGTGCTTTGCTGCAGAAGGGACTGGTGCACTTCACAAAATAGATGGCATCATGAGGTAGGAAAAGTATGTGAATATATTGAAGCAACATCTCAAGACATCTGTCACGCCCTGGCCTTAGTATTCTTTGTTTTCTTTATGTTTTTAGTTAGGTCAGGGTGTGACATGGGGAAGGTATGTGTTTTGTAATGTCTAGGGGTGTTGTATGTGTATGGGGCAGAGTAGAGTAGTGTTGTCTAGTTATGTCTATGGCTGCCTAGATTGGTTCTCAATCAGAGACAGCTGTCATTCATTGTCTCTGATTGGGAGCCATATTTAAGGCAGCCATAGGCAGTAGGCTTTTGTGGGGTGTTGTCTATGTTCTATGTTGCAGTTGTGCACTTAGTTCTGTTTAGCTTCACGATCGTTTGTTTTGTTCATTTTGTAAGTGGTTGTTTTTCCCTTCATTAAAGAAGATTTATTTTTCACACGCTGCGCCTTGGTCCTCTCTCTCTCACGAAGACGATCATGACAACATCAGTCAGGAAGCTAAAGCTTGGTCGCAAATGGGTCTTCCAAATGGACAATGACCCCAAGCATACTTCTAAAGTTGTGGCTAAATGGCTTAAGGACAACAAAGTCAAGGTATTGGAGTGGCCATCACAAAGCCCTGACCTCAATCCCATAGAAAATGTGTGAGCAGAACTGAAAAAGTGTGTGCGAGCAAGGAGGCCTACAAACCTGACTCAGTTACACCAGCTCTGTCAAGAGGAATGGGCCAAATTCACCCACTTATTGTGGGAAGCTTGTGGAAGGCTACCCAAAACGTTTGACCCAAGTGAAACAATTTAAAGGCAATGCTACCAAATAACAATTGAGTGTATGTAAACTTCTGACCCACTGGGAATGTGATGAAAGAAATAAAGTCTGAAATAAATAATTCTCTACTATTATTCTGACATTTCACATTCGTAAAATAAAGTGGTGATCCTAACTGACCTAAGACAGGGAATTTTTGCTAGGATTAAATGTCAGGAATTGTGAAAAATTGAGTTTAAATGTATTTGGCTAAGGTGTATGTAAACTTCTGACTTCAACTGTATATCTACAGAAATAAGACAGATCCTGCTTCTGTTGCCTGTTTGAGTGTTTGTATAATAGCCTACTGATTCCGTGAGCTCCAAGCCTCATGCAACAGCATGTCAAGTAAACAATTTCACAAATTCAGCCGTTTTGATATTTGCTTTGCTGCAATAAAAGCTTCACACTTTTTTTTTCGTTAGAAATGCCTCTCGTATTATTTATAATTAGTGTTTACACTATATAATATTTATAATAATAGCGCTCCTTTTTCTTGATCTCCTTATTGTTATTAATAAGTAGTGTCATTAGCAGGCTTAGTATAGCAGCCTTGTTTAACCACCATCGAGCTGTAGGTCTAAGAGCACATCCTGTTTAGTCGTAACTTACTTAGGCCTATATTTCAATACTTCTATAGGCTACTGTATCAATCAATCATTGATTTGTTCATGTCATCACACAGCATACAAGTCATTCATGATTTGAAATTCAATTTTGAATTTTATTTTTAAAATAAAATAAAGCAAGCCTTGAATAATTAGCTTAAACAATAAATAAACTGCTCCATCTCGGAAACAGTTTTTAGTGTTTGCTGTAATAAAGGCTTAGCAAAAAAACTTTACCACAGACTCTAATATTCTTAAACTTTATTTAGTTCCAAATGGTCATAATAATTATATTGTAATCTATATAGCACCTGTTTGGCACACACAATATGCTTGCTCCTTACCTTATTTTGCTTGATCTCCAATATTTTCCACAACTAGTCACATTTATTCCACACATCTGACTTTCTCTTTAACTCCTGCGCAACCTGTAAATGTTCCCCAATTTCGAGTTTGTCATGACCTCTGCATCCATTTTGCTGTTACGTGTTCAGAGTTTGTTATAACCAATTTATTGATGTGATTATGATATGCTATAGGCACTGTCTGCCCGGTCATTAGGCAGGATTAGGCGGCCGCTAGTGGCGGCAGATTGACGAGGGTAACATTTTCTAAACAGACCAAGACGCACCTCCAACAACAACACATAAAACCTCATAATTCTGCCCAAAAACAATTACAATTTCTCTCAACCAATGGCATATGGGCTTTTTGGGTGAGCGCTGATGCCGCCCTGTGATAAGCAGTGCCCACTTTGTCAAAGGCGGGGGGGGCAAAATATGTTGCTTGTCCATTCCCAGCGCAGCTCTCCAGGGTGCTGTTGAAGAGACGCATCTCTGCAGCACTCCAACATTCAGTCCCAAAAAATGATCTAACATATATGGTAGAAAGAGTATGTGGCCTTTTTATGTAGCCTACAGGCTGGAGATAAAATGTATGATAATGTAACGAGACGGACACCTCAGTAAGCATGGACTGACACCCTTTCGATGTCTTTTTCTGGTGCGTCCCAGACCGCCCTTGACTTTGTCCAAACATAGGTGTCTAATAAAAAATTTAAATATTTTCAACGGCTGTAAAATACAATGGTTGCACCACTAAAAGTTTTGCGATTATGCTGCAGGACTAAGATGTATTTTGTGGTTTAGTACGGTACCCTGCGTCACCACTTCATTGCTCCAGACCAGTGCAAGGGGGAGTTAGAGCACTGATTATGCTTTTGGGTCCTACTGTGTCTCTGAATAGGCGACATAAAGCTAAATAGAAACTGATAATTGTACACGACTTCAGTATTACTTACTAAAACTGTTGTTACACTAAGGTTTTTATTTTGTTAGGATTATTTTTCTCTTACTGTAGTACTGTAGGCCACTCCCGACCGGTCACGTTGTACAGCGCCTGAGTGACGCAACGGTCTAAGACACTGCATAGCAGTGCAAGCTGTGTTACAGATGCTGGTTCAATACCCGTGCTGGCCTCAACTGGTAGACCCATGAGATGACTGTAGGTTTTTGGTTTCTCTCCCTCTAAATACAGAAATAAATCATTCTAAATAACAAACTGGCTTCATTTACAAATTAGTAACTGTCTCACCCCATGTTCAAGAATGGCATTTTTCTCACTCATTTTATGTTATTTGAAAACTCAATCTCCAAAATATTGTTATTTTTTAAACAAAGCGATTTATTATTAATTTAGAATTATATAAAAGCCCGTTGGATATTCTCACAGATATATTATTAACCCTGTTATTAGCAGGACAATGTATATATTGTACATGGCTCCCGAGTGGCGCACAATGGGATTGCCTTGCAGTGCTCAGCTGTATCCACTGAAAGCGCGCGGGGTTCAAGGCACAAGGGCAGGGGGCACGGCATGGGCCACAGAGCCATGCACAGAAGACCAACCTAGCCCATGGGGAAGGAAGGGGGGGTGGACCCCCCCCCCCCGCCACACTGCCGACACTTTAAGGGGCATTGCACTAATAATTGCGCTGACTAGGGAAACATTCCCGCTGTTCTGTTCTTAGTGCCAGTCTGCACGTTCAAACTAAAACAATGTAACTAATAATGGCATCTTTAAGCTTTCGTTAATAAAATAATGATACAAATACTCTTTCAAAAGCCATGTTTATTTAGTTATGGATCCATAACGAATTACTATAGGAATAAATGTCACTGAATTACAGAAATATCCTCCATATGTAATTATTGGCGGAGAGTCATGTCATATTTTTCGATATACTGTAGGCCTACCGTAGGCGACATGAGTCTCACTAGTGTTGAGTAATGTGATGTTAAAAGTGGTGTAGGTCATTTATTTAAAGAGCATATAGAAGTTAGAAGCAATAGGATTTGAAGCAATAGCCTACAACTGTTTTATCACTGTTTCCCACTGCTCTGAGACAAGCATGGGGACTGGTCTTGATAAATCAATGAGATTTTTATTTTGACAATCTCGGTTTGGGTGTTGGTTAGACTACAATTATGGTTTAGAAATGTTATGCTCTTAGTTTAACCTTTTTATTTAACTAGGCAAGTCAGTTAAGAACAAATTCTTATTTACAAGGACAGCCTACTCCTTCCTGCCCATCGGGGATTTGAACCCTAGTCCCGACCGTCACGTTGAACAGCGCCATTTGTTTCCGTTCCATCCTCCATCGTTTTTCTTGGAATAAAAACATAATATTTATCAAATTAATCCCAAACTCTAGAAGTAATTGGAAAGGTAGATGCAAATTATTTGTGACATTGTGGTTACAATAAAGAATGTAAACAAGATGCTGTGTTTTTATTTACAGTAGTGATGGACAGCTGGTGGCATTTTTAAAATAGGTTTTCAAACACTTGTAGCACGATTTTCGCTGGACAATACTCTTTATAGCCTGGCTACTGTAGGTGTGAACATCCCCCTACCTGCAATGTTTTCGATGCTTAAGTACTCTGAAGTATTACATTTCTAACTCAAAACAGCAGTACAGTATTTCTTCATCAACATCTTTATGCTTTCGTTAAAATAACTAGAAAAAATACATAAATGCAGATGGTTATTTAAACTACATTTTAGTTGCACAGCCACCTAATTCCATGACCACAGGTAAACCTTGCTGAGATGATCAATGTATTTGTTGCATTGTTGTATCGTCAATTTCTCTAGCCAAAACGTCTTAATGGCCTTGACCAGTTCACCTTTGCTTGTAGGTTTGACAGAGTTACGGATTAATGTTTTCAGTTGATGCATGTAGAGATTAAAAAAACATTTTTAGATATACTGTAGGCCTACCGTAGGTGTTGTAAGTCTTTTTATTTATTTTTATTTAACCTTTTATTTTACTACATGAAGGTCTACTTAATCATAGGGTCTAGCATAACTCTTTATGATTTCTTCCTCAAAGAAATATTGTGCCATGATACCTGAAAAAGGAGGCAACAGTGAATTATTGTGGAACACATAGCAGTCCTTGCGGTGTAGGCTACCATATTTGATGTACCTTTTTGATTTGTAAATAGCCGAACTTACCAACAAAAATCAAATATGGGCCTGGTCTCTGGTGAGAAATCGCCCCCCACACATGGAGTTTGAGGGGATGCTTGGGACTGCTTGCTTGACCTTCTTCCTTTTTTTGTAGAAATTTTGAGCAAATTGCTCAAGGGACACAGTTGATTTGTCTGTGAAAATGACATCATTGAATGACTCGCCAGCTTGGATCCATGCCTGGGCCTGCAAGACGCGAAGTTCTTTGTTTGTCAGACGAATCATCGGGTTGAAACTACAGAACAGTACAAAACGAGAGCACACATGGTTAATGTTCTGAAAATTTTTCTCAGTTGTTTTGAATGTGGCAGAAGTCATGCTGGATTGACAGCATGGCCAATGTATTCAACCTTTTCTGGCCCATGATATTGCATGTGAATGTTTATCTTTTTAAACTTGTTAAAGAGACCTTTAAACCCAGACTTGGACCACATATCCTCTCAACTGGATAGCAAGCTAATGATTGCTTTGCAATGCTTGCAGTTAGCCACTGATTCCTTCCAAACCACTCATTGTTGATTTTGTGATTTCCAACTTGTTGTGTAATGTTGATGTCAAATGTCCGATCAACACCAATATGTTTTATCTATTATTTCTCTTCATATGAAAATCCTTGAAAAGGATTTGCCAGTAGATTGTCGACTTGATTCATAATGATGACTGCTTGTCTAGCTTGCTAGCTACGATTTTGAAAGTATGATGTTGACATGCTCAGTCCAATCAAAGCTACGGTAGATATAATGTGATTTGACTTGATTTTATCTGTGGCCAATGACCTTGAGCCTTGGATGGGAACTTCTAATGTAACTCTATGGCAGCACCGAAGGGACTTGATTTTCGAGCTCTCCCTGTAGATTTTACGTAACGGGTCACCACTGATTATGATCACACTTCAATTCAAATATTATGGTGACACTATATGGTTTGGTATGGTTTAGAAACTTGGGAACCAAGCTTGAGTTATCAGTGTGGCCCTATCACCTGGTTAGGGCCACATGTTGAAATACTGTATCTTCACTCCTAGAATAAAAACCTCCAGGTTTCCGTCATAACTGTCAATTTATTGGAAGAAAATAAAGAATTACAGTGTGGCAGTTTGGAAAAAAACTTATCCTGTCCTAATCGTCCTCTGGAATAACGGACATTCTGGAGTAATAATTACATAAACAACATTCTCCAGTAATACTAGTCCCATGCGAATAGGTATTTGGTCACGTGCATGCGATGGATACATGTGCAACGTAAAGAGAGCAAGGGTCGAGGGAATAGGGAATGTTTTTCCTAAACAAATGAGGGATTTCGGTAACAGAACTTTTCATTCAGAAATGGCTGTAATTATGTTGCAACATGGACAGGGCGATAAATACTTATGTTCTGTGGTGGTTGCTGCAGCAGGGAGGAGAGAGAGAAAACAGGTGCTAGTAACAGTCACTCAGTATTTTTCTGTATTTATTTTATTTTTACACACTGCAGCAAGTCTGGGCCCGGCACAATCAAATCAATTGCTGGTCGGACTCCCTCTAGTAATTTGTGTGTCTTAATTATTTAATCAAACCGTGTGCTTAAAGCATCAGACAAGCTCAGTGAATATAGTGGATTTGATTAAAACACCATGGAGTGTCAATATATGGAAAAATACACGTTTAAACAATTTTGACCAATCGATTGGTGCAACAACAGACGGCTCTTGGTCGACCAAGATTTATTTAGTCGGGGACAGGCCTAGTGTCTATAGAGCTGCTCCTGCCATATCTCCAGCCCTAAACAGACACATCAACCATTGTACTCCTGCCATATCTCCAGCCCTAAACAGACCCAAAGACCTCTTTCACAGCCTGCACAGTCACTGTCTCTATCAGAGATCCATGCTAGCAGTGTTGCAGTGAGACTGACAGGAGGCAATCCGTGCTGATATCAGATCTTGGACGTGTGGGAAGGTGTTGAATACAGGGAGGATGGGAGAGACAGGAGATATCTGGAGACTGAGGGCTCAGCAGAGCTGACTGTATACCAGGTGTGTGTCCCAAATGGAAGCCTAATCCCATAGGGCTCTGGTCAAAAGTAGTGCACTGTATAGGGAATAGTATGGTTCCATTTGGGAAGCACACCTGCTAAAAGCCCTTAAACCCTGCTGTAGTGTAGCAGTGGGATCAACAGGGTAGAGTTCAATCCGCTTGTCAACATTTTTATGAGTAATTGCTGTTTTTAAGACAACAAGGAGGATGTTGAAGTATTGCAGGTGTTAACAGGATTCATCAAGTCCTTCAGGTACTGAGCAGAACAATGCAATCAGTGCCATTCACTGTACAGTAGGCCTTCAGTAGCATTAAGTCTAGCAATTTGAAAATAGCTGTTACTAGACTGAAATACTTAAAGGCAGTTCTAAAGACCTTATACCAAAGCTTTGACAACATACCTGAGAAAAACAAATATATTGGGCTCATTAATGTGTGGATTTCTCCATATGTAAATCCTTACATTGGGCACAATTAGTGGGTGACCTTTTGAGTATGTATGCGCATATTAAACTGGATTCTACCGAATCAGTTCGTTACTTAGACGGATGTTGAAAAGAGACAAAAACAGCTGCCATGATAATTAATAATAGAATAATCAACTGCTGGGTTTTTGCGAGTCGGCACTCAGTGAGACGGTTGAAAGTGACAGCAGATGTAGCAATTAAGAGTTGAAGAAACCCACCGTGATGGAAAGAAAGCTTCTCTCACTTCTAATCGTGTAACATCCGGACACCTAGCTGATAGCAGCTTCACATTAGAGGGAACAGTCAATATGAATAGTTTGAAGGTTTCAGTGTGAAGAAATATGGAAGTTGCAAGACTGAAACTAGAGGAGTAGATCAGCTAAAACTGGAATGGAGTTATCTGGGTCAACAGACCAGATGTAGCTGTACCCTCAGACCAGATGTAGCTGTACCCTCAGACCAGATGTAGCTGTACCCTCAGACCAGATGTAGCTCTACCCTCAGACCAGATGTAGCTCTACCCTCAGACCAGATGTAGCTCTACCCTCAGACCAGATGTAGCTCTACCCTCAGACCAGATGTAGCTGTACCCTCAGACCAGATGTAGCTGTACCCTCAGACCAGATGTAGCTGTACCCTCAGACCAGATGTAGCTCTACCCTCAGACCAGATGTAGCTCTACCCTCAGACCAGATGTAGCTCTACCCTCAGACCAGATGTAGCTCTACCCTCAGACCAGATGTAGCTGTACCCTCAGACCAGATGTAGCTCTACCCTCAGACCAGATGTAGCTGTACCCTCAGACCAGATGTAGCTCTACCCTCAGACCAGATGTAGCTCTACCCTCAGACCAGATGTAGCTCTACCCTCAGACCAGATGTAGCTCTACCCTCAGACCAGATGTAGCTGTACCCTCAGACCAGATGTAGCTCTACCCTCAGACCAGATGTAGCTCTACCCTCAGACCAGATGTAGCTCTACCCTCAGACCAGATGTAGCTCTACCCTCAGACCAGATGTAGCTGTACCCTCAGACCAGATGTAGCTCTACCCTCAGACCAGATGTAGCTGTACCCTCAGACCAGATGTAGCTGTACCCTCAGACCAGATGTAGCTCTACCCTCAGACCAGATGTAGCTCTACCCTCAGACCAGATGTAGCTCTACCCTCAGACCAGATGTAGCTCTACCCTCAGACCAGATGTAGCTCTACCCTCAGACCAGATGTAGCTCTACCCTCAAGAGTGGAGGCCTATTGTATCCCGGTCAGTCTGGAGACGAGGCTAAGCTTGGAGACATCATTTTGGTTGGGCCCCTAGAGATGTCAAGACTCACTCCCGCAAGATTGAAGATTGCATTACAAATTAGAGTGCATGAGCGTCGGAAGCGGCGATTGATTTCTTAGTGGGTTAGCAGCATGGATTAGTTTAACTCATTATACCCCAGGGCTTGCAATCAGACGGCTAAATGTACAATGTTTCCATAAAGCTAATTTAGCAATTTGTTGCGTTGCGCACTAAACAAATTATATTTAGTAATTAAAAAAATACTTAGCATAAACACAGTAGTGAATATTAATAGTTCAGTGATGAGGTGGAGATGGAAGAGAGATCAATAAGAATGGAAAAAAATGATATGCTATGTTTGTAGAAATGAGACTGTGTCGATTCCAACCCAGCCACACAACTCGCAAGGTCAATTTATGTCCCGGGACTATTTTTACTCTACTGCCTGCTCCTGTGTCTCTTGTAGCCCTGTACAGCATTTTCCCACCCACTCTATACCGCCAATTCTCAACTGTACTCTGAAAAACAATTGTTGAAGGATGATAATGAATTCTCGACGCTCCATAGACAAATGATGAGGCAGCGAAGTGGAGTCAAATGTGATCCTGTGTCCTATGATCTCTTCCTTCAGACTTCAATGGTAAACAGGAAATACAATTCCTCATTCTTAAGATAGGTGTCTTGAATAAAAAATAATATAGTAGGCCTATTAGAATATTTTGGGATGTTCAACACTTCCTGCAATGTTGATTTACATAACGGGTAGAGCTGAAATTTGTGTAAAATTGAGGAAATGTAAATGCTCTAAAGTTATACATTTAACTTTCTCACCATGACAGTAACAGCCCAGCAGTGAAACATATTGGAGTCATGTGTCTTACAAAGAGCCTCTACTGTAAATTGAACCAGGAACTCCCCTATCACCATTTATGACTCAACTTCTCTTTCACAACCCAGTCACGACTCAACAAAAACATGTTTCTCCTCCCAGGTATATTTCTGTATTTCTGACCTCTTCTTTGCTCCATAATTCAGGCACCTTGGTTGGAAAGCGAGGTAGCGGCAATGATCCCTTCCCTTTGCACTGTATTCCAGTTTGCTGTCTTGTGGGGTTTCGCCCCCTGCTCACAAAGGATAGATATGGCCTTTACATCTGACACATGCCAGTTTCTCACAATTTCTCGGGCAGAGCATTTTCAGATTCAGAAAACATTTTGCAGCAGTCAAAGTACATACAGACACGATACATATTTATATGTAAAACACAACAGAGAAAAGCTACAGATATTTACCGAATATTTACAAAAAGGTCGGCAGGATAGTGCAAAGGTCTTAAAATGTCTGAGTAATGCTGGGCCTGTATTTGCATGTCAAAGTACTTAGTGCTTCAAGTGCATATTAGTCCGTCTTGTTCATTTGAAGTATTTTGTCCAGCTGTTGATGCGATCCCTTTTGTTGTGTTCGACTGGGAGTTGCTGAAGCCTGCTACTGTATAGAGCAGCATCGCTGTTCGCCATAGTGCAGTGGCAGTGAAGACAAATGTGCAGGGGTAAATTGCAATGTTCTCCAAATCCCATTCCCCAATGAGGCTATTGATCAATAGCGAAGGGCTTCTGTTACAGGCCATAGAGCGAGAAGGTCCACATGGGTCATTCAGGACAAAAAATGACATGTTGATATATTACCATATAAAGGTCAGTGGATATGATATGTAACATGAAATAGGGCTTGTCAACGCTCTGTGTACGAGGTTCCATTCATTTGGTTTTATTGTATATAAACATATATATATATTCACATACTTTAAATATTTTAGCGTGTGATTCGTGTCAGATGAGCAGTCAGTTGTGCACCGCATCGTTGTACTTTGCAATGTAACCCAGTTGTAACAAAGGGTGTCTTTTTTGCTGATCAAACACGCTAGTGCAAAGACAGATGAATCAGGGTTCTACACTAACTTTTTCCCCAAGGAGTACATGTGCTCCTAAATGAAAAAATATAGGAGCACACAAAGAAATTCAGGAGCACAGTATAAAATGTTCAAGTAACAGAGTTTATTAACAAACTATTTATTCCATACATATTTACACTGTGTGTGTGTGTGTGTTTGTGTGTGTGTGCGCATGTACTAAGGGACACACATCTGTGCAACAGCACATACCACCAATCACACATTGACCCATGCCTACTAGACGCAAAGGAGATCAGTTGTCCAGATGCTTTTGTATGTTGGCCGTCTGGCACGCTTAGAGGTCAGCGAGCGGTCCCCGGCAGGAGTAGGATCCAACTCCTCGACAGAAGGCCCCTCCAGTCCAGGCTGATCCTCATCAGGTCTTCGGTGGTAGAGACCCCAAGGCAGCTTCTTGTCGAATTCTTAATCCGGTGCTGCGCAGAGAAGCCTCGCTCACACTGGGCGGCTGAAATGGGCAGCGCCACCATAAGCTACACCAACTCCAGTATGTTCTAGGGAAAATATGATATCTTTCAATTTCATTTAAACTCTTAACATTAACTTATCAAAACCAACCATAGAAGGATGCCATACATAACCACTCAGGACTGTTAGTCTACCTTGTAATCTTGCCTGTAGGGGTCCCACAGGTCATGGTCTTCCACAGGCCACTGTAGGACTTGTCGTTGAAATTGTGGCTAACCAGGATTTTCAGCCCCTGACACTCATAGTGGATTGCAGCAATGTTGCACCCCAATCTGCAGGATTGAACAGAGCAAGTGAGTTTGCAAATATGCAAACATAACATTGTCTCATATGGCAATGCAGTGTCAAATCAATTCTTACCTCTCTAGAGGCTCCTTGAAAAGCCTTGTTAGGTCTGCCACACCATCATCGCCAAAGGGGAGAAGGCTGGCCTGGTCTTCTGGCCATGTGTCAGGGTTTAGCACTCTGAAAGACTCCACTGGGTTCTGGACACCCTCATCCTTCAGCAAACCACCAAACCTGGCTTTGAGATCATCCACCACGCCGATGTTGATGGACGCCTCCATCTGCTACTTCAGCTGGGGATTGGTGAGATCTGTGAAGCCTTTCAGATTCCCTTCAGTTTAATTCCATTTAGCATAAATAACACGCGCACACACAGACACACAATGAAATGTCTGGCCATTTGTCTGTCTCCCATAAAAAAATTTTTTAAAGACTTCTCCACTGCATTTCCCTCCTTATCCTCAAATTGTTGTATTGAGCAACGAATACATTGATTTTCACACTGAGAATCTGTCTTAATCATCGATTTATCTTACATCCTAATAAGCTCTCATCCTAACACACCTGGAATCTCCTCTCATCACCCTGCTGCTGAGCAAGCATGGTCTGGATCTTCTCCAGCATGCCTCCTGCCTTTGCCCTAAGCTTTAGTGCTTCCAGTCTGGTCACTGTATTCCTCAACTCTGACATGGCTTGGGGGAGGATCAGGTCATTCCTTTGCAGGGGGAGGCTAAGTGAGGATAGCTCCTCAAACATGTCTGAGAGAAAATGGCAAAAGAGTGCATTCTTTATTTCCCGCTTTATCTGTTAAGTAGTAAGTAAATAAACTGTCACCTGTCAATTACTTGCACACTGTGCTCTTAAATAATTTTTCCCGTTCGCACATATCTATTTTTAGGGGCAAATGCGAGTGAAATACTCGAACTGTAGAGCCCTGTGATGATGATGATGATAGTATATATGCCATTCAGCAGACGCTTTTATCCAAAGTGACTAAGTCATGCACGCAAAATTGTCATAAATTGGTGGCCTTTGTCTGAGAGCAAAATTGAAAGCTTGAGTAGATTTAAAGGACAATTTCCCAGCTAGGGGAAATGAAAAATGCCTATTCCAACAGGTGGAAGGGCCTGTTAAGTTCCATCTCCCATTATGCTAATAACACAAAGCGCATGGCTGTCTAAATGACTCTGATTTCCCGTGATGCGTGCTAAATCCAAGGAGCGGCGGGGTCACTATCCTGAATGGATATGCTTTCTGATCACTGGGCTCACTAATAAAAAGCAATTGGCAGCATATGTTTGCAATTCATGCGCTGAATATGGGCTCGGTCTAATTAAAATGAATCTAATTCGGTGAATTCTACACAGAGGCGCTGCCAATTTGCTTCTTGTTGTCAGGCAAAGTTATTTCAACAGTGCTTGAGTAACATGAGAGAAGAGAAGCCCGTACTCTGCTCTTGCTAGTATCACTGTTCTTTATTAAGCTTTACGAATAAGGCCTTCGTCAGAGCTTTTGAGAGTTTTTTTTAAATTTGCACCCTTGCTCCATTCAATGCATCGAATGGGGTTGGAGTCAAGGAAAAATGTACGTGTTACCAAATATAACAATATGTATTTCGTAAATATTCGAATAAAGTGTTTTTAGATGTGTTTAATACACTTAGTACACACTTTATTCTAACATTTATGAAATTCAGAATGTTATATTTTGTATAATTTTTCCTCGACTCCAAGAAGAAGAGCAGAGTGCGGGTTTCTTCTTTTTCTCATGTTATTCAATTGTTACCATGCACCTGCAACAGAGGTCAAATGTGCCAGTTCCTTTTTTGAATAACAGAGTAAAAGTAACATTGAGTAAAATAGTTTGAGACTTGCATTAAGGTAGGTCAAGAGGCGAGGATGTATTATTTAAGACAGTCCACGCTAACAGTGTCGGCTATAGCTTTAATGTGGTGAAAGAGGAAGTAAAGAAGTGTGCTTAATAGACTCCTAGGGGTCCAATGATGCCTGTGGAGAGAAGAGTCGGTGCCCTAAACACTGACCCGGACACCCTTCCCCCTTCCTCCAGTTGAAATATATTTAATACAATGCAGTTCAATGCAGTCAGACAGTTGTAGTTCTACAACTCCTGACTTGTCTCAGTTCTGTTTTCTTTCACTTTCAGTTGCATCTTCTCATTGTCCCTGCATTGTAGTGAATGTTCACATTATATATTATATAGCGTTGTTAGCTGTCTCTCTTGCTTTACCTCAGCCTTACTGGTTGCCTCACAACTCCTCATGAAGATTATAGCCTCAGAAATCCAAGCTTGGAGTTGATGGGAGAAAGAGAAAACAGTGCATTATGTATGGGGGTAGAAGACATGCTACTGTATAACGCTGTTCAATGGTGCTCCAAATGTCAGAAAACCTTTAGCTATGTGAGGCTCAGGCAGAAGGCTGGACTGTCTTGAAAGCATTGTAAGATATTTGGCTGCAAAAGCTCACTGGAGATAAACTCCCCGAATTAGCAGAAAGCTCCAGCCCCATATGACTTGCATAGTCAACAGAAGAACAAAGACGGTGAACATGGTCACTTCAAACTCAGAACAAGCTGTGGTACCTAAAATAATCTGAGCCAAATCCTTTATTGTAAGCCTTTAATGACTGACATAAGTAGTGTATTAATATTGTATCATCTGTCAAATCAAGAAGTGATGAAAGCTTGAAAAGCAACAAAGGGAGGCCTCCAAACATGTTTCCAATAGTTACAGGACTGTCAAATGCTGTTGCTGTGCTGACCGTACACTCAGTGCTCCTGACAGCGCTGACGGAAGTCGACAGAGTACTTCCTTCTCGAACAAGACTGTCAGCATATTACACTGGGTCGACACAATCAACACAAGATGAAGATATACACACTCACCTCCCTTAATGAAATGGGAAATATTGGTCCTGTGGTTTTCTGACAAAGTTAAATATCACATTCATTCTGAGTTAGTACTATGCAGTTGCATCTTTGATGCTAAACAAAAACTGACATACAAGACAGGGAGTTGAATACACTTTGCACATGGCATGAATACACTAGTCACATGGCATGCAGCCATCTTGACGAAATGACAAATTCTCGCTATGCGTTCATCTGTCTCGGTTGTTGCTCAAAGAGAGATGTAAAAATTAGAAACTAACGATTCATGCTAGATTTCTGCATGTAAAATTCAGTGACAAGGATGTTGTACAGGAATTTGTAGTACAGGAATTTCTTTTTCTCACCAAAATTCATTCTGAACAGCTGTTGAGTTATTATGCAATTCTCCTGTTGTATTTGGTAACAGCACTGTTCAAGGTTTGCCCAATCCCACAGCTTTGAGGTTTCCAATTGCATTTGATCTATGGCAGAAATATAGATTTTTTTTTTCTTCTCCTCTCCAACAGCGGAGCAGTTACAAGTCCCTATGTCTCTCTTTGTTTATAATTTCAAGAAATATGGCAACAATTTAACCTCCGTTTCAAAACACATTGTTGACCAAATGTTGTTACTTGTCTGGAAGTCAATAATAAACTAACCACATTACAGGAATCTGATACACAGAAAATACAAGCCTTCTGTGAGGAGGGAGGGAGAGCGATAAGGAAAACAGAGTTGTTAGATATTCTTGGACACGCTCCGATGTGGATGCAGAGATCAGACAAGATGTAGAGAAGGCCTGAAAAGGTCATTCAATGTCCCCAACTTGCATCTCAGTGATTTAGGAAGAGGCCCTCGGTTTTACTTAACAGGCTCCTGCTGCTCTGTCGAGCCATCACCACTGACCTAAAGATGCAAGCAATACAGACGTGATGGAGGCCACAACCTCTGTCAGAAAGTTGCACAATTTACATTCAACGTCAGGTCATTTTTTACCCTTGACGACGCAGGACAGTGTATACTCAGATTAGAAATGCGTTAGGGTTGATGGAGAGTTGATGTACTGTAAAGCCTAAGGGGATGCATAGGAATCTCACAGCTTTCAAGGCCACCTGGGTAAAGATTCAAGATTCACATGAGAGAGGGCTGCAGACCATTACAAACAGGACCTAAGAACTGCTCAACTGTTGTGAACTGAAGGAAGCCTATATAATGTTGGGAAGGATCCAAACTCGAGGACCACTCTCTTTTTTTATGTCTTTGAAAGTTAGCTTATTATAGTAGCAGTCAGTATGTAATGGGTGGGTTGGACGGTCCAAATAAATATATTCTCAGTCCCGAAGTCAAAATTCGAACTGCTTATTAAAGTAACAGCTTTAAAAACAATAACATTTCAATTGTATTTGTCACATGCTTTGTAAACAACAGGTGTAGACGAACAGTGAAATGCTTACTTATGGGAGCTTCCCAAGAATGCAGAGAGAAAATAGAGAAATAATAGAAAAGTAAATCACGTAATAATAGATTCACAATGAGTACCGATAACTTTGCTTTATGCACGGGGTGCCAGCACCGAGGAGACATCTCAAACTGAACTGTCCTCAGTGCTTATTAGTATTACCAGGCACATAATGAGTCACCTAAGACAGCTCCACGATTCTAGGCTGAAATTCACTCATTCTCTCAAAAGTATGTCTTGCCTAATAGCTTTGTTTCCAGAGCATTGCCTCGCTGATACAGTATATAGGAGGAAGTAGGTTGGCTTATGCTCTCGGCTCACTCCGTCTTGAGCGAAAATGTGATTAAAAAAGTTTCCCCAACTCCACTGAACCCTTTTGCGGCTCAACTGACATGGGCATCATAAAATGGACACCCTATGGAGATTTGTTCGATTTTCGCGTAATTGTCCTCAGTCACCTTCCCGCCGGCCTGTCACAATCACCCAGAAATCCATGCCAACACCTTCGCAATTGTATTTAAGGAGACCAGTTTCTCATGTGTCAATATTTCTTGAAGACTGAAGAGAACTGTCACAGCTATTTAGTTTTTTAACGCTTGAGGCGAGATCGACTCACAAATTTGCAGCTCAGAGGAAATCGCTATTTCAAACTTGTCAAGAAAATCGGATTGCTTTTGTCTTTGGAAATTTAATTTGGAGCTTGGTCTCACAGCAGATAGGAATTAAACATATATTTACTGGATAGAATTCTATTCAGGTTACCCATACAACATGGTGTGTGTGTGTGTGCCTCTGTGGCCATAAGCGAGAGTAAAAGAGATGGAAGGTGCATCAATGCAGTAGCATCAACTGTAAACTTCATTCAACAGCAGATGAACCAAAGACTAGGGGGAATTCAGGAACTTTCCCGCAGTAAGAGAGACTGAGATGTAGCTCAGTAGAACCCTCAGGGGTATATAGTTGATGATTGATTTTTAATGGAGGGTGGAGAAAGTGAACGCTAGTCAGACATCCAAGGAGACCGCAAATCAAATCCTAAGGTTTTACTCTCACCTGTCATTAAAAATGCATGGTTTTTTTGTGCAGGCATCATCTTATTAAACACATCACAGCAAAGTTTGAGTGAGTGATATGTCATACTATTCAAGGCTTTTAAACCATTTTATTTCCTGTTTAAATGTAGTCATCAGAAACACCAGAGCATCCCAATCATGTAAAAAAATTACAATCATATCTATGTAGCTAAGTTTGCTACCCGGTTTCATCAGATTTGGGGGCTCTTTCCAGGTTACACTGGGCACCAGGTCACACAGGGACCCTCTTCACAACCCAGGTTACACTGGGCACCAGGTTACACAGGGACCCTCTTCACAGCCCAGGTTACACTGGGCACCAGGTCACACAGGGACCCTCTTCACAGCCCAGGTTACACTGGGCACCAGGTCACACAGGGACCCTCTTCACAACCCAGGTTACACTGGGCACCAGGTTACACAGGGACCCTCTTCACAACCCAGGTTACACTGGGCACCAGGTTACACTGGGCACCAGGTTACACAGGGACCCTCTTCACAGCCCAGGTTACACTGGGCACCAGGTTACACTGGGCACCAGGTTACACTGGGCACCAGGTCACACAGGGCAGACGACACACAGGGAGCCTCTTCACAGCCCAGGTTACACTGGGCATCAGGTTACACTGGGCACCAGGTTACACAGGGACCCTCTTCACAACCCAGGTTACACTGGGCACCAGGTTACACAGGGACCCTCTTCACAGCCCAGGTTACACTGGGCACCAGGTTACACTGGGCACCAGGTTACACTGGGCACCAGGTCAGACAGGGACCCTCTTCACAACCCAGGTTACACTGGGCACCAGGTTACACTGGGCACCAGGTTACACAGGGACCCTCTTCACAGCCCAGGTTACACTGGGCACCAGGTTACACTGGGCACCAGGTTACACTGGGCACCAGGTCACACAGGGCAGACGACACACAGGGACCCTCTTCACAGCCCAGGTTACACTGGGCACCAGGTTACACTGGGCACCAGGTTACACTGGGCACCAGGTCAGAAAGGGACCCTCTTCACAACCCAGGTTACACTGGGCACCAGGTTACACAGGGACCCTCTTCACAGCCCAGGTTACACTGGGCACCAGGTTACACTGGGCACCGGGTTACACTGGGCACCGGGTCACATACGCCAGATGGCCCACAAGGAGTCTCTTCACAGCCCAGGTTACACAGGGCACCAGGTTAGGCAGGGCAGATGGCACAGGGAGCCTCTTCACAGCCCAGGTTACACTGGGCAGCAGGTTACACAGGGCAGACGGCACACAGGGAGCCTCTTCACAGCCCAGGTTACACTGGGCACCAGGTAACACAGCGCACCAGGTTACACTGGGCACCAGGTCACACAGGGCAGATGACACACAGGGAGCCTCTTCACAGCCCAGGTTACACTGGGCATCAGGTTACACTGGGCACCAGGTTACACAGGGACCCTCTTCACAACCCAGGTTACACTGGGCACCAGGTTACACAGGGACCCTCTTCACAGCCCAGGTTACACAGCGCACCAGGTTACAAAGGGCAGACAGCACACAGGGAGCCTGGGGGAGGGGCCTGGGGTGGGATAGCCGTCCATAGTTCACAGGAGGGAGCCAGGATCGTGACTGATCCGCTAACAATTGCATCAAAAGCATCGGGCAAAATCAGCGGCATGCCAGCCAGGAGAGATCCATCACACAAGCCAGGGCACGTGGGCTCCGGAACTGCTCTCTCCCCCTCTCTCTCAATCGCTCTCTTTCTCTCCTTGGCCTGTTGGGCTTGTCAGTGGCAGACTGAGCCATGCTGGAGCTGGAATCAAAGCCTTCCTTCCCTGGTGTGACATTCACAGCATTTCAATTGAGCCATCAATCTGTCAAGCCCCACTGCTGCTAAGCCAGGCTGGATTACACACTGAAAGAGGGAGTGCAGGGGTTGGATGTGGATGTACCTTTCCCCTTTCGCCACCTCACTGTAGTTAGGGTCTATTGAACACTATGTACTGAACATCATGTGACAAAAGATGGGTTTTCGGAGGCGGCCGTGTTAAAGTTGTTTTTCTCTCATTATGTATTCCACTGATGCCAATTTGAAGTT
This sequence comes from Salvelinus namaycush, assembly GCF_016432855.1. Lineage (NCBI taxonomy): Eukaryota > Metazoa > Chordata > Actinopteri > Salmoniformes > Salmonidae > Salvelinus > Salvelinus namaycush. The sequence continues at coordinate 15,268,070 of NC_052311.1, read as the reverse complement.
TCTCTAACTCTTGCTTCTCTCTCCCCCTCTTTATGTGTTTGTTTTTGTTCTTCAGACCGGGCTCCTGTAAGGAGGAGATAAAGTCCTCTAGTAGGACAGTCCCCTCCTCGCAGTCCCCGTCTGACTTCCTGGACAAGCTCATGGGGAAAAGGTCTGGCTATGACGCCCGCATCAGACCCAACTTCAAAGGTACCTTAAGTATGTTCAGAAGTGGGCCACAGCTCCCATAAAAAACACTGAAACTTCACGGAATGAATGCAAGCGGACAGCCACTGTTTTTAATAAAAAGCTAGATAGGACTTGCCTGTAGAAGTGTATAGGAAGCATAGAACTGCTTACTTAAAGTTTGAATGAGTTTGAATTTTATCCATAAATGTACCCAGATTTCTATTATATGAAAATATTTTGATTACTGAATGCCATAATGTAATTATTTTGTTAGATACTTCTCCCTAATAGCTGTAATCATATTTTTTCGAAGCCATTTTAGCTGTCACGCTAGCTGTTCAGTCTGAACATATTCACAAATCATGGGAATCCGTTGTGCTGTGCAGACACTGTCTCCCTCCGAGGCACGTGTTGCTAGGCAACCCCCTGCACGTGCCTGGGCAGGCCTGCTTCCTCCATGGCTAAAGCCAGTGTAAGAAACGTGCTAACAAACGTTTGTGCTATGAAACTAAATACAACTTGTTTGCTAGATTCATGATAGTGTTAGACAAAGCAAGGAAAGTGAACTCATTTGCCCATGCTAACGTTCAATCAAACCGTAACTCAATGCCGGTCTGCCTACTTTCTATAGCAAACCATTTCATGAATGGGGTGGTGTAAATCAAATCAAATTTTATTTGTCACATACACATGGTTAGCAGATGTTAATGCAAGTGTAGCGAAATGCTTGTGCTTCTAGTTCCGACAGTGCAGTAATATCTAACAATTCCCCAACAACTACCTAATACACACAAATCTAAAGGGGTGAATGAGAATATGTACATATCAATATATGGATGAGCGATGGCCGAGCGGCATAGGCAAGGTGCAATAGATGGTAGAATATACAGTAAATACATGTGACATGAGTAATGTAAGATATGTAAACATTATTCAAGTGGAATTATTTAAAGTAGCATTGTATAAAGTGACTAGTGATCCATTTATTAAAGTGGCCATTGATTGGGTCTCAATGTAGGCAGCAGCCTCTCTGAGTTTGTGATTGCTGTTAGGCAGTCTGATGGCGTTGAGATAGAAGCTGTTTTTCAGTCTCTTGGTTCCAGCTTTGATGCACCTGTACTGACCTTGTCTTCTGGACAGAAGCAGGGTGAACAGGCCGTGGCTCGGGTGGTTATTGTCCTTGATGATCTTTTTGGCCTTCCTGTGACATCGGGTGCTGTAGGTGTCCTGGAGGGCAGGTAGTTTGCCCCCGGTGATGCGTTGTGCAGACCGCACCAAGGCTTTTGAGAGCCTTGCGGTTCAGGGCAGTGCAGTTGCCGTACCAGGCTGTGATACAGCCCGACAGGATGCTCTCGATTGTGCATCTGTAAAAGTTTGTCAGGGTTTTGGGTGACAAGCCAAATTTCTTCAGCCTCCTGATGTTGAAGAGGTGCTGTTGCGCCTTCTTCACCACACTGTCTGTGTGGGTGGACCATTTCAGTTTGTCTGTGACGTGTACGCCTAGGAACTTAAAACTTTCCACCTTCTCCACTGCTGTCCCTTCGATGTGGATAGAGGGGTGCTTCCTCTGCTGTTTCCTGAAGTCCCGAGGATGTGGGGACAACAGACTGGGATAGGGAGCGATTGAATTGTCCGTAAACACACCAGCCAGCTGGTCTGCGCATGCTCAGAGGATGCGGCTAGGGATAGTGTACATAATAAACTGGCCACTGAGTGGCTATTTCATACTTGCGCCACATCAGAGAGTTGACAGCAAGACACTCACCACTTCCTGTACATACAATAACCCTCAGTGTCATTCAAAGATTTCAAAATGATCTCTAACTAACTTTTACACAGCAGGTCAAACAGTTGAAAAGATTCTTCCATATAAGGAGTGATGGATTGTCTTTTTATAATTTCTTCAGGTCCGCCTGTGAATGTCACCTGCAATATTTTCATCAACAGCTTTGGGTCCATCACGGAAACTACTATGGTGAGTCTGACCAACTTGAATTTCCACAGTGAATTAACATCCTGGAATTAGAAACTGTTTTAAGCTAATAATTGAATGTGTTGCTGACTGCTGCCATCTTGAAAGGGTCTCAGAGAGACAAACCTGTATAAAGAAAGGTGAAATAAAAAATGTAAATGAATATGCGCTTTATACAAAATACCATAATTGTCCAGGTAGCATGATAACCCTGAGGCAGTCTCATTGCTTTGTAATCATGAATGACTGTGAAAAGGAGCATATTTGAGCAGGTATACACGAGCAAAATCCCTGAATTGAAGAGAAATCTAAATGATCTCCTCCAGCTAATACTGTTAATTCCATCCCTTTGGCCTGCTCAGTATTGGATCAATTCCCTCACCGCTCTCCCTTTATTTCCTGGAGTCTATCAGAGCAACCTTCAGAGACCAGTGGGTCAGTGATGTTCTGATAATGAACTGTCCGCTCTGCAATTAAAATGAAAAATTGGAGGAAAAAAAGAGTGAAATGGGGAGAAGTGCGAAAGAATCTCTCCCTGTAAGCCTGTCCAATACAAGAGGGAAAGTGCTTGGTCAGTAGATTGTAGTTGTTAAAGGCTCTTTTGGCACAGAGGGCTGGACCCCAGGTTAGGTCAGTGTGGACAGAGGACACTAGTGATGTCACTGGACAATGTGGTAAAGGCCTAGTGTTTATTGTGATAAATGTGTTGTGCTGCCCTTAGTTTATTTGTGGTACCTCATAGGAACAGAGACAGACCGTTATGAACTGCCGGAGAAGACAGACACAGCTGAGTCTTTCAATACCATGAGCATTTACTTAAATGATTCACTTGAATAACTCCTGTGACTAAATGAGGACGTGAACTTTTTGTGGAATTAACCAAATTTCAAAGTAGTCATTCATTGATTTTGCTTCCCACAAAGCATATTTTTGTCATTTCAACAGGCACTGAACAGAACTTAGATTAACCCAGAATCTGGTACTTCTTTCTGCACTAAGTATTCTAGGTTATTGTCTGTGATTTCCCCCTTTACAAATGGACAAAATGTAAATTACTCCTGCATGACTCCTAATTCCTTTAGCGTAACCCTAAACTACATAGATTCACACTACTTTCCAAAGTATAAATACACCCTACTTTTCAAAGAACTAATTAAAATGTCGCATTGTCTTGGCTATAATTAACAACAGTAAAGGTTATTAATTTAATCAGACTTCCTACTTTACATCAGAGACAGACGATCATGAACCGAACAAGCTAATTGAAGAATTGAAACCTGGCAACGGTATCACTTCATTAATTGCCTCCTATAGTGTGTGACAAGGTATGACACACTGTCTCGAACTACTATGTCTCAATCTCGATTCATCTTCCACAATTCCTGACTTCCTACCTCCTCACCTCCTTCTCAACCGCACTCCAGGAGAAGTTCCAAATCCATCCCCTCTGACCTTTTTCCCAGTGTGTTTTTGAGGAGGCAGCGAAGAAAGAGAATGCGAGGAATCGAGGAAAGATTCATTGAGAAAGAGACGATTACTAAATTTATTGGTCAATCCACAGGACTACAGGCTCAATGTGTTCCTACGGCAAAAGTGGAACGATCCCCGTTTGGCTTACCAGGAGTACCCAGACGACTCCTTGGACCTGGATCCTTCCATGTTGGACTCCATCTGGAAGCCTGACCTTTTCTTCGCTAACGAGAAGGGGGCTAACTTTCACGAGGTCACCACCGACAACAAACTGCTGCGGATCTTCCAAGATGGGAGTGTACTGTATAGCATCAGGTGAGCAGAAACAATTCAGTCTGTGGCCACAAGGGGAGCAAGTGAGTTATTCAAGATGCTTCTGTCTGTGGCCACAGGGGGACCTAGTGAGTTATTCATCACATTAACTTTGATACCAATATATTAGCCCCACAATCAAAACCAAACACTGCTGTGAGTTGATCTATCTCTCCTTCATCAACATTCATGACCCCATGAAAGGAATTGAAAAACATTCAGTTAGGCATACCATATTGGTTACAACGGCAGATTTATTCGCTAACAATCACACAGTAGTCCAAAAGGCATTTTAGGAGCTACCTCTCTGAAACCGAGGACACAAAGAAACTTCGAAGGCTCATTCGTCAGTGTATTTGTGGGGGATATTTTTGAGCCTGGAATTTCACGTCATCGCAGCACAATAGCGATGGGGCTCCTGCTGCGAGCAGTGTAGCGCTGGTGCCTCTCGTCTGTCCTCTGGGCAATGCATTACAGCAGGTAATTACACGGCTTCTCTTAACTCAAACTCCTTAATAGTTACTTCTCTTCCCCGCGGCTCCTTGAAGGCTCAATGCATCAGCGCCTCAATAAATAAAGGGAAGGATGTGTCTACCAATTAGTTTGCTATTGTAACCAAATGGCATTGTAACTCACGGCATCCTTTGCAATTTGCCTTTTTTGATAACGCTTACAATTCATGCCCTAATGTATAGTACAGAGTTAATCTTGGGATAGGTCGTAAAACTGTCCACCGTCAAAGCATTAGGTGAGTTTTAATCAAATGTCTGCCCTGTGAAGCACCTTTAGTGACCTTTGCAGCTGTCCACCTTGCCTCTGTCTTCATTTCTCTCTGTATGTTATAATTCTCTTCTTTCACGCTCTCCTTTGCCCTTTACCTTAACCTAAAGCTGCCCTTCTCTCCTTCTATCTCAGGCTGACTCTCATCCTGTCCTGCCCTATGGACTTGAAGAATTTCCCCATGGATATTCAGACCTGTACCATGCAGCTTGAAAGCTGTGAGTCTCCCTCTATCTCCTTCCTCTTCCTCGTTTTCCTTTTCAACTCCTCCTTCTCCCCTTTTCACACTGGCTATTAGCTTATAGATGGAGCAATTTAAGTTGTGAAAATCTTGAGATATTATCATCACAAAGGGGTGACATTGATTGAGGTTATATTCAATACCTGAATGTGACCGGCTAGGTTTTGAGTTGCTGCTTTTATCAAACATCCTCTGATGACGGTTACGCGTGCATAAAATTACACCGACACTGAAATAACAAATTACACGCTTTTTATTTTACCTTTATTTAACTAGGCAAGTCAGTTAAGAACAAATTGTTATTTACAATGATGGCCTAGGAACAGTAGGTTAACTGCCTTGTTCAGGGGCAGAACAACAGATGTTTACCTTGTCGGCTCGAGGATTTGATCTTGCAACCTTTCGGTTACAAGTCCAACGCTCTAACCACTAGGCTACCTGCCACCCCTTTGACAGTGATATCCCTTAAGGGTAATGAAATTAATGTGCGGTGTATCAAACATGTAGGAATCTCTTCATAAAAAATATAAATAGAACAAAGTCAGTGGATAAATCCTGGATAGAGCATGTCCTTCCTTATTACCTAGATAAAAGGTCAAGAAAAAAAGAAGTCAATTCGCTACCCCCTTGCCCCCAGCACTGATGGCATCTGCCCCCCCACAAATCCAATTTCCAGGATATCAATAATGAAACCTTCATTTTATGTTCCCTTTTATTATATGACCCACCCCTGGCGCCCTCCACAAGGCCAGACAAAATAACTTAAGTCTAGTTAATATTCCTATTGCTTTGCCCCTCTGTTTCAATTGGAAGAGTTTTACTAGTGTAGGAACTTGCTTGGAGCATATACATAGACTATACCAAACATTAGGAACACCTTCCTAATATTGAGTTGCACCTCCCCCCTTTTGCCCTCAGAACAGCCTCTAGAGTGTACCACAGTATGAGTCATAATACCCATAAAACCTAGTGGTCAAACAGGGAAATGGATCCAATCGTTTTTCCATTGGAACCATTTCCCTGTTTGACCACTAGGTTTTATGGCTATTATGAAACCTCCACTGTTGGGTTCTATATGTCGGGTAATGGACACTACTAGGTGTCCATGCCGGATGCTGGCCCGTGTTGACTCCAATGCTTCCCATGGTTGTATCAAGTTGGCTGGATGTCCTTTGGGTGGTGGACCATTCTTTATACACATGGGAAACCGTTGAGCGTGGAAAAACCCAGCAGCGTCGCAGTTCACGACACAAACCGGTGTGCCTGGCACCTACTACCGTACCCTGTTCAAAGCCACTTAAATCTTTTGTCTTGCCCTTTCACCTTCTGAATGGCACACATACACAGTCTGTGTCTCAATTGTCTCAAGGCTTAAAAATCCTTATTTAACCTGTCTCTTCCCCTTCATCTATACTGATTGAATTGGATTTAACAAGTGACAACAATAAGGGATCATAGCTTTCACCTGGATTCACTTGGCCAGTCTTTTGTATACTCAGTGTATTTCAATGCCAAATATGATAAAGATGAATAAATATATTTGTGGGAATCAATATGCAGATGCATGTACAGATGTAGGATCTTAATTTGACCTATATTGTCACAGCAAAATAATCCTGCAGCAATAGGATTTGAAAGGCTATTAGTTGGCCACAATTAGGCTACATGAAAAGTGCTAAACTGTTAATTTAACCATGTTGGTTTTCTGTGAATTTATGCAAATTATAAAGCTCATCTGCATTTCCTGTGTTGCAGGAAAATTCTCAGCAACAAAAGAATGATCAAATTAAAATCCTACATCTGTGAGGTTCACTATTCTCAGCATTGCCCTACAGAGTAACCCTATACCACTGTCGTCGGCGGCGGCGGCGGCCCCTCCGTTGTCTGCAGTTAAACCCTCCTAAAGTGTGGAGAGCAAGTGAGGAGAGATCTTGTCCAACAGCGGAGAACGTGCCAGCCAGCAGGTTTACTACCTGACAGGGCCATTACAGGAGTCCTAATCCTTTCTGATTAAAGGAAGCCCTCCTCTCCGTGGCTCTAAAGGGACCGGCCAGCTCTGTTTTGACAAGTGTTACTACACCGCCCAAGGGTGTGATCACCTTGTCTGCCCGGGAGGACAGTGCGAGGACACAGTTGCAGGTTTAACTGCCACGCGATGTGCCAACTGCCAACGCTGCCACATTGAGAGAGAGCGAGGAGGGAAAAGAGAGGGAGGGGGAAGGGAAAGAGGGAGTGGTCTGAGGATTCCAGTGTTGTTTGTTAGCTGTAATCTTGATGCCTTGAGTTCTAGTAAACATTTAAATTTTTAATGTTTGCCATATTCTGACAGATCATGTAGCTATTTCATATTTCAAACAATCTTTTAAACCATGATGTGTTCTTGTGACCCAATTTGGTATCATTAAGCTAGTAAGTAAATGGATAAAGTAGGTAACCTTGTCAAACACATCCAGACAGTCCAGAGAACATTTCATCACCATTATGAAAACCTTGATTGCTTGCTTGCTTGTTAATGAAGGTTGTGTGAATGACTCAGAAGTCAACAGGGGAGAAATACGTGTGTTTTAGTGTTGGCGTTGTTTTCAGTCTGCTGGTAAGGATCGGGGGATAATATCTTGAATAATTGATGTCTTTGTTACTCAGGCCCCAGGGGCCCCAGATGGACATCAGTAGTATTATTCAGATGTGTAAAGTATTCTATGGCAGGGGGTGCGCAAAGCAATTACAGTCTCGTCTTGAGTGGTTACGTACGGGTGCTTGGTCGAGTGTGATGTATGTTTGCTTACACTGTAACCTCGCCAAACTGACAGGCTTTGTGGGTCTTCAGCGGCACAAACACGTGTAAGCGAATGCAAGGGCAACCCTGCATCCATTAAGCCATTAGCTCCCGCTGTCGGGGAGGCATGCACCTCACGTTCACCCTTCGCATTCATCCTTCAAGCAACCGGTCTGCCACTTTGGAAGCTGTTGCGTATGACCTTTATCATGACAAACAGGCGGGGAGGGAGATGTGAACAGAATGGCAGCTGGACTGAGGGACATCACCCTGTGTACCCCACACCTCTCCCTCTCCCACCCTGTCTCTTTACACCCCGGTCTATCTCTGTCCAACCCTCCATCTCTCCCTTTCTCAACTCTATCCCTCTCTCCATATGTCTATCATTTAAGCTTGGGCGGTATACCGTATACCAGGTTATTTTGAAATGGCCACGGGATGGTTTTTCAATACCATCAATACCATTTGAAACTTTCTCTGAAGTTTTTCAATACATTGTAGCTACTTTTTAAGTAAATACCTGTAGTCAACTTGTGCAATGCGTTAGGAGATAAAGCAGGTTATTCCATATTATTTTACATTATGAAGCTTATAGTTCAAGAAAAACTGAGCCAGTCACGTGTAAATAGCACAAAGGGAGAAAGCCGGAGCAGGTGAGTCCAGCTGTGTATTGACGGGTCGCGTTTCATATTGAATGTTTTTGGTTTCAATCGAGTGATCAGGGACGTGCAACTATAGATTTCCGTCAGAAATACGTTCGGCATTCGGCAGAAAATTGGTTAATTTTCATGAACAGAAGTGGAACGCTATTCGGCTGGCAGCCACACAAGGTTTTTGCAAAAACGATGCATGGCCATCATATTTCTAATGTTTATCATGTTTTTCTTGAAGTTCATCTTGAATTTTACCAGAGGAAAGTAGGTTGGCTATACCAAGAAAAGTACCAGAGATAAGTAGCTACACATCAGTCAAAGCAATGTCTGCTGATAGAATTCCCGTTCTTGAATTCTCATGAGTGGAGAGGTGCAACTGAAGCACGAAATGTGTGTGATGCCCAGCAGAAATTACAAAAATAAGCATTTTAGATCTGCCTTCACAAAACGCAGACTAAGATTTCTTATGCATATTATATTTTTTCCCTGCGTGAAAAATTCAGTTTAACTTCCCTTACGAAAAAAGATTGCAGTCAGAGTGCAGTATAACCGAGCTACAATACAGTATAACTGCAGTTAAAGTGCACTATGCTGCAAATACTGCTTTTTTTTTAAAGTTTTTTTTTACTACAGTAATTTTGCAGTGTAACTGCAGTTACAGTGCAGTATAACTGCAGTTATAAACTAGGTGGTTCGAGCCCTGAATGCTGATTTGGCTGACAGCCATGGTATATCAGACCGTATACCACAGGTATGAGAGAACATTTATTTTTACTCCTCTAATTACATTAGTAACCAGTTTATAATAGCAATAAGGCACCTCGGAGTTTTGTGGTATATGGCCAATATATCACGGCTAAGGGCTGTATCCAGGCACTCTGCGTTGCGTTGTGCATAAGAACATCCCTTAGCCGTGGTATATTGGCCATATACCACATCCCGTCGTGCGTTATTGCTTAATTATATTGCAGTACACTGCAGTTATTCTGCAATTACTGTGTCCAAAATACCACAGTTGACTGCAGTTACTGCACTTTTTTTGTAACGGTTGCTAGTTATCTAAGTAAGATACTGAATTAATAAGGTGACGGGGCATCATAATGTCTTAGCTTTCTGCCGTGTCAAATAAGTCAAAGCCCTTTGGATGAGTTATCTTTACAGCTGCCAATGCTATCTTTTTGATTTCCTTGCATTTTTCTCCTCTGCCTGTCTGCTCCTCTCCGTCTGCTTTTTCCCCATCTTCTCAGAGCAGAGCAGAGCAGGCGGGCCTCTTGCCCTAGCGACTCCGGACAGATACAGTGTGTACACATGCTGCTTCAGAGCAGACAAGCATGGATCAAAACATTGTTCATTTGCGCAATGTCTCATTCACATTCACTTGTAAATGTCCAAACTCACCAAAAGTGACATTCGGTAGCTCCTACATATATTTATAACTTTATGAGCTGGATTGTCTGTCTTTGCAATTTGTTATTTTCGTGTGTGTTTGTTAGCATATTTAGCTAGCAGACTCCATGGAAATTCGCTATTACTTGTGCTACTTTTGTTAGCATTCTGGAAACAGATTCCCAATGGTCGTTTTTTTGCGTTTGTTTGGCGCCCCCTTGTGTATTAAGCATGTAATATTGTAAATCCCAGAATGACGATACAAAAATCTGGAAACCGCCCAACCCTTATATCTTTCCCTTTGCACCTCTGTTTCTCAATCTCTCCCACCCCTCCTCCCCCCACTGTCTCGTTCTCTGTAGTTGGGTATACCATGAATGATCTGATCTTCGAGTGGTTGGCCGAGAACCCGGTGCAGGTGGCTGATGATCTGACGCTCCCACAGTTTGTGCTGAAAGATGAGCAGGATCTAGGCTACTGCACCAAGCACTACAACACAGGTGGGACCTTGGTGGAACTTCACTTCCATTGTTCTTCTGGTAGAAACATAAATGACAGTATAGAGGTTTGGGGATTGAATCCAAGTTTAAGAAAAGTTCAGAGCATAAAGACGGTGCTTTCTACTCACTTAGTTTAACTGAGAAAAATAATATAATTAAGTGCTCAATGGAGTAGCAACAACTTCCTTATCAACATGGACCAGTGGCAACTTTTCCAACCTACACATTTAAACTACTTGCCAAAAAGACTGCCAAAAAGACTGACACACATACTTGCCATTTCTATTGTTTCCTGTGACAGGTAAATTCACCTGCATCGAGGTTAAGTTCCACCTGGAGAGACAGATGGGCTATTACCTGATCCAGATGTACATCCCCAGCCTGCTCATTGTCATCCTGTCCTGGGTCTCCTTCTGGATCAACATGGATGCTGCACCGGCTAGAGTGGGCCTAGGCATCACCACCGTGCTCACTATGACCACCCAGAGCTCCGGGTCCCGGGCCTCTCTACCCAAGGTCAGCAGAGATAATGGTCTACCAACCTCAGGGATGTAGTGTTAAAAAGTAAGACAAGTAAGCGGGATGATGGACGGCGAGTATAGTAAGTGCTAAGGCGCGTAAACACTATACACCAGATGCGTCGCTGTCAACGCAGAGCTTGTAGGAACCGCTAGATTTGGTGGGTATGTATCAGAATCTTTCAAATTGTTTCAGTCCAATCAAATGACTCCTCTCCCAATGCTGATTGGCTATTTCAGATGTCACTTTAGTAGGCCGGTTCAAAGTAGACCATGCCAATTTTCGAAGTATGAAGCTAAGATCAATCTGATGTTCCACCTGGTTATCGTCACCTGACAGATCAACAGAACGCAATGTAACGGTCCAGTTCATAACCAATACTTCCAGCATCTGCAATGCTTGCCATGACGCACATGTGGAAGTACCTGGATAAGTAACTGCTGCCTCACGCTAGGCCTCTAGGTTCGACGGGTTAAGAAAATATCACAATAACTAGGTTAGACTGGATAAGGAAATATCACAATAACTAGGCCATGTCTAGACAGGTAGCTGGCAGACTATTGAATTTCCAATTTGAGTTTGACCTGTTTTGACCTTGGCGTGTTCATGAATAGAGTGGAGTTGACTTTACCTGGGTCTTACTGTGACCTCTCAAGGATGATGTCTGCCTGTATCTTATTGACTCCCATTGGAATTCTGAGCCATTCTGAGGACATGGCTCCATAGTCTGCCTGGTTGAGGGATGGGTTGAAAGTCCTTGCGCCACACCTCCGTCATTATGCGCACCAACACCTCAATTGATTGGCTATTGATGACCTGGCGACCTTGTGTGCCCCTTCCCTGCGTCTCCAGGTGTCCTACGTGAAGGCCATTGACATCTGGATGGCCGTGTGCTTGCTGTTCGTGTTCGCCGCACTGCTCGAGTACGCAGCAGTCAACTTTGTCTCACGGCAACATAAGGAGTTCATCAGACTGAGGAAGAAGCAGCGGCGGCAGAGAATAGTGAGTGTAAACCACCACACACACCTACCTGTCATCTCCTATCACACTGACTTATGCCCCATGTTATGGTGCGCCTATGTTTATTCAGAGACTGACACCGGCAACACACTACAGCTGGCCGTCACATTACATGAGAAAGATCAGCTCGTTTCAGGCTCAGCTCATTTCCATGGTGAGCACTAACTTGCATAGAGATTTGTGTGCTCCCTGCTCCCCCCGGCACACCATTCCCCTGCTGAGTTAACAGGCTGTTTTCCAGCCTGGAACATCACTGGAACTCTGGGAAAGTAATACAGGGGTTTTTAAAGGATGAACGAGAGCTTACGACTTAAATTGCTGATCTGAAGTATTACTTTCCAGGCAAACAACCAATCCACCATGTACCCACTTGTAGAGCAGTAGTGCTACTGAGAGCATATGATCAAATGAAAGACCCTTTAGCGAAACAGAATTAAATCTCAAGAGCAGAGACAAGAGTCCGAAAGAATTACATTAAGCTGTGCTCCAAAATGGCTGGGCTGCTTTCCCAGACTTGTAGTAAAGCTTCCACTGTCCAGGGCAGACAAATCCCACAGATTTAATGGACCGTCTACTGGACCCAAATCAATAACAGGGGAGAAAATGATTGTCCATGAGAGCAAGAAGTAACTCCTCCCATAGCGGCTATATCGGTCCGCTAACACAGGACTAGTAAAGGGCCAGTACATTACTTTTGTGAGGAAATATGAATATTGTTTTTTAATTCCTATTTTTCAGGGGGTGCATTAGCACCCCTACTTCCCTATGACTCCTCCTCTCCACATCAGTTGGGCAATTACTCCCGTCGAGAAATTTGGCTTCTGAATTATCCATCTCGGGTGGTATTGAAGCAAAGCCTTGGTCTGATGGAGCACACCTATCTACTGCCACCGACTGACCAGGGTTCATCAATACCTATTGTACCTCCATGGTCTTCAGCTTTGAAAAACCAGAGAGAGCAGTTAGACCCTGAGTCCCAAGCACCCATGTACCTCTACTGTATACACTACAGCTTACATCATACAGGAATAAAATGTGTTATATTGTAGGGTGTTTCCTGAGCCAACAATTGTAGGGTGTTTGCCGAGCCAACAATTGTAGGGTGTTTGCCGAGCCAACAATTGTAGGGTGTTTGCCGAGCCAACAATTGTAGGGTGTTTGCCGAGCCAACAATTGTAGGGTGTTTGCCGAGCCAACAATTGTAGGGTGTTTGCCGAGCCAACAATTGTAGGGTGTTTGCCGAGCCAACAATTGTAGGGTGTTTGCCGAGCCAACAATTGTAGGGTGTTTGCCGAGCCTACTCTAGTTCCTTAAGGATATTTTCCTCAGCCTCCTGAGCCACAGTAATTCCTTTGGTAACAGCTATGGATGATGAATTGTACTTTCAACGTTTTCCTTGAGCACTTCTGACTTAAAGACTAAATAGCATAGCTTGTTTTCCGTTTAGTTCCACATCACCATGTTTGATACATTTTATGTCCACTTCATTTATCACACGTTTTGGCTCAAAGCTAGTGCTTTAGATGAATTTGGAATGAAGCAGAGAAGACTTCCTGCACTCAGCAAAAAGCAGATTAGCATTTCTGTGGAATTAAGTTTGAGGAACTTAGCGAATCTTTCTCTCGGGACCCTTGTAATATAATAAAAGCTGAGCAAATAAGTACACAGTTCAATGTGCAACTGGTTTCTGACTGGTATTGAGAGAATAGCATGGTTTCAAATGGCATTATTCCAATCTGTGTACTTGCTCCTTTCCCTACGGAGGCCATGGCCTTGGCCAATCAACCGGGGAGTGTAGAGTCACTGAGGAAAGTGAACGACCTGCCTAGCAACAGCACAACCAGCACCAGCTACCACGGGAACCTGAATCAGCACTGCAGCGCCTGTGCCAGGGTAAAACCAACCAGTGTCACCTCTGACCCCAAACCGAATGTCTTCCGCCACTTCTGATCCCCAAACTGAATGTGTTCTGCTCCACCATGTGTCGCCCTAAAACAAGCTCCTTCTCACTCTCCTTCCCCTGGTTTGGCTCCTGACCTTCACTCCGTCCTAATTATAAACATTGATTTGAAGTCCGATGTCTTTCTATGTCTGCGGCTCCAGGTGTGTTCTCTCCCTCGTCTGTCATCACTTTGTGGGGGTGGGGGGGGGGGTTTCACAGTGCCTTCAGAAAGTATACATACCCCTTGAAATATACTTACCTGTTTGATTTCAAAGTGGCGACAACTACTTGCTGCTCTGACCCCCAAGCCAAAGTCGATAATGTAAAACGTTGGTGTGAATTTCTAGCAGTCGGGTAAAAGGAAAGTCACCAGAAGTGCAACTCCATTTTTAACACAAACTTTTCCACATGCACTCAGTTTACACTCTGTAGCAGAAACAGACTGGCAATAGGGCAGTTCGTGCAAATGCCCGGTGGGCTGGTCCATCTTTAGGACGCAATGCGGGCGCAGCCCATGGGCATGCAAATGTTATGATTTTTGCTCAGAATGATCACCATTTGGCTAATTGACTGCTGTCCAATTAACCAGACGCTGGCCCAAAATGGACCAACCCAGGGCCGGTGTGTCAGAAATGCTCTGGCCAATTCCTGGTCCTTGTCCGCCCCTGCTCTGCAGAGTCAGGACACTGCATGCTGTTGATCCCAGTGGTGAGAACGGCACTCCTCTTCAACAAATCACAAAGTGTGTACCGAAGCTACCTGACTGGGGCCAAGAGCACGGGCCAACGACGATGAGTACCTATTATCTTTAGTGAAACGCATCATTAGACCTCAGCACATGATGTACTGTAGTTTAGGTGGAAGTAGAAGAGATAATTAAGTGCAAGAAGATCTCCTCATCCTTCTGTTGTAAGGTGTAATTTGTCATTGTGCAACAGATAAATGGTTAGTTTCTACCAAGTTCACTTACAGCCCAGGAACAAGGCAGGCAAGTCGGAGAGGGAAGCCAATGCTCATTATTGAAGAAAGGAACATGGCGGAGCTGAAGTTGGGCTATAAATGGGGACATATTGGTAACTGCCCTTCACTAAGGGCATCAAGGGTCAGGGAGAGAGACACTCGAGGGGGGGGGTCAATTGACTCACTGCCTTCACACTGACTATTAATCACCCAATTTAGATCCTACATCTCCACTTTCCCCCTGCCAAATGGCATCTCTCAAGGTGTCAAAGGACTGTCAGCGTTAAGCTACATGTCTATTAATATTCTCCACAAAGAAAGGGAACAGGGCGTCTCACTCTGCGTGGAAAGGGTGCCATCCATCACATGGTAATGCCCATTGTGAGTTTTTTGTCGGACCCTGACTTTTCACTCAGGCACCTTGAGAGATCATTATTTCAGAAATTTAGGGGAAAAGGTG